>NW_027464258.1:0-165551 GCF_050947455.1 Rhinoderma darwinii
GTAGTGGTAGTAGTACTACAAGGCCCAGCATTCCCTGAGTGCACTGCAGCGAGGCTGATTGAAATTCTCATTCATTGCCATTTGCCAAGCCAGTGTCCGTGTGTGAATACGCTTTTAGAAGGGGCTCATCCCCATTGCATCCAACTTGCAATACAGGCAGCCTTTGTAGTAGTGGTAGTAGTAGTACTACAAGGCCCAGCATTCCCTGAGTGCACTGCAGCGAGGCTGATTGAAATTCTCATTCATTGCCATTTGCCAAGCCAGTGTCCGTGTGTGAATACGCTTTTAAAAGGGGCTCATCCCTGGCCGTTATTAACAGGATAACAATCCAACTTGCCATACAGGCAGCCTAGAAGTACTACAACGCCCAGCATTCCCTGAGTGCACTGCAGCGAGGCTGATTGAAATTCTCATTCATTGCCATTTGCCAAGCCAGTGTCCGTGTGTGAATACGCTTTTAAAAGGGGCTCATCCCTGGAATAACAATCCAACTTGCCATACAGGCAGCCTAGTAGTACTACAAGGCCCAGCATTCCCTGAGTGCACTGCAGCGAGGCTGATTGAAATTCTCATTCATTGCCATTTGCCAAGCCAGTGTCCGTGTGTGAATACGCTTTTAAAAGGGGCTCATCCCTGGCCGTTATTAACAGGATAACAATCCAACTTGCCATACAGGCAGCCTAGAAGTACTACAACGCCCAGCATTCCCTGAGTGCACTGCAGCGAGGCTGATTGAAATTCTCATTCATTGCCATTTGCCAAGCCAGTGTCCGTGTGTGAATACGCTTTTAAAAGGGGCTCATCCCTGGAATAACAATCCAACTTGCCATACAGGCAGCCTAGTAGTACTACAAGGCCCAGCATTCCCTGAGTGCACTGCAGCGAGGCTGATTGAAATTCTCATTCATTGCCATTTGCCAAGCCAGTGTCCGTGTGTGAATACGCTTTTAAAAGGGGCTCATCCCTGGAATAACAATCCAACTTGCCATACAGGCAGCCTAGTAGTACTACAAGGCCCAGCATTCCCTGAGTGCACTGCAGCGAGGCTGATTGAAATTCTCATTCATTGCCATTTGCCAAGCCAGTGTCCGTGTGTGAATACGCTTTTAGAAGGGGCTCATCCCCATTGCATCCAACTTGCAATACAGGCAGCCTTTGTAGTAGTGGTAGTAGTACTACAAGGCCCAGCATTCCCTGAGTGCACTGCAGCGAGGCTGATTGAAATTCTCATTCATTGCCATTTGCCAAGCCAGTGTCCGTGTGTGAATACGCTTTTAGAAGGGGCTCATCCCCATTGCATCCAACTTGCAATACAGGCAGCCTTTGTAGTAGTGGTAGTAGTAGTACTACAAGGCCCAGCATTCCCTGAGTGCACTGCAGCGAGGCTGATTGAAATTCTCATTCATTGCCATTTGCCAAGCCAGTGTCCGTGTGTGAATACGCTTTTAAAAGGGGCTCATCCCTGGCCGTTATTAACAGGATAACAATCCAACTTGCCATACAGGCAGCCTAGAAGTACTACAACGCCCAGCATTCCCTGAGTGCACTGCAGCGAGGCTGATTGAAATTCTCATTCATTGCCATTTGCCAAGCCAGTGTCCGTGTGTGAATACGCTTTTAAAAGGGGCTCATCCCTGGAATAACAATCCAACTTGCCATACAGGCAGCCTAGTAGTACTACAAGGCCCAGCATTCCCTGAGTGCACTGCAGCGAGGCTGATTGAAATTCTCATTCATTGCCATTTGCCAAGCCAGTGTCCGTGTGTGAATACGCTTTTAAAAGGGGCTCATCCCTGGCCGTTATTAACAGGATAACAATCCAACTTGCCATACAGGCAGCCTAGAAGTACTACAACGCCCAGCATTCCCTGAGTGCACTGCAGCGAGGCTGATTGAAATTCTCATTCATTGCCATTTGCCAAGCCAGTGTCCGTGTGTGAATACGCTTTTAAAAGGGGCTCATCCCTGGAATAACAATCCAACTTGCCATACAGGCAGCCTAGTAGTACTACAAGGCCCAGCATTCCCTGAGTGCACTGCAGCGAGGCTGATTGAAATTCTCATTCATTGCCATTTGCCAAGCCAGTGTCCGTGTGTGAATACGCTTTTAGAAGGGGCTCATCCCCATTGCATCCAACTTGCAATACAGGCAGCCTTTGTAGTAGTGGTAGTAGTACTACAAGGCCCAGCATTCCCTGAGTGCACTGCAGCGAGGCTGATTGAAATTCTCATTCATTGCCATTTGCCAAGCCAGTGTCCGTGTGTGAATACGCTTTTAGAAGGGGCTCATCCCCATTGCATCCAACTTGCAATACAGGCAGCCTTTGTAGTAGTGGTAGTAGTAGTACTACAAGGCCCAGCATTCCCTGAGTGCACTGCAGCGAGGCTGATTGAAATTCTCATTCATTGCCATTTGCCAAGCCAGTGTCCGTGTGTGAATACGCTTTTAAAAGGGGCTCATCCCTGGCCGTTATTAACAGGATAACAATCCAACTTGCCATACAGGCAGCCTAGAAGTACTACAACGCCCAGCATTCCCTGAGTGCACTGCAGCGAGGCTGATTGAAATTCTCATTCATTGCCATTTGCCAAGCCAGTGTCCGTGTGTGAATACGCTTTTAAAAGGGGCTCATCCCTGGAATAACAATCCAACTTGCCATACAGGCAGCCTAGTAGTACTACAAGGCCCAGCATTCCCTGAGTGCACTGCAGCGAGGCTGATTGAAATTCTCATTCATTGCCATTTGCCAAGCCAGTGTCCGTGTGTGAATACGCTTTTAAAAGGGGCTCATCCCTGGCCGTTATTAACAGGATAACAATCCAACTTGCCATACAGGCAGCCTAGAAGTACTACAACGCCCAGCATTCCCTGAGTGCACTGCAGCGAGGCTGATTGAAATTCTCATTCATTGCCATTTGCCAAGCCAGTGTCCGTGTGTGAATACGCTTTTAAAAGGGGCTCATCCCTGGAATAACAATCCAACTTGCCATACAGGCAGCCTAGTAGTACTACAAGGCCCAGCATTCCCTGAGTGCACTGCAGCGAGGCTGATTGAAATTCTCATTCATTGCCATTTGCCAAGCCAGTGTCCGTGTGTGAATACGCTTTTAGAAGGGGCTCATCCCCATTGCATCCAACTTGCAATACAGGCAGCCTTTGTAGTAGTGGTAGTAGTAGTACTACAAGGCCCAGCATTCCCTGAGTGCACTGCAGCGAGGCTGATTGAAATTCTCATTCATTGCCATTTGCCAAGCCAGTGTCCGTGTGTGAATACGCTTTTAAAAGGGGCTCATCCCTGGCCGTTATTAACAGGATAACAATCCAACTTGCCATACAGGCAGCCTAGAAGTACTACAACGCCCAGCATTCCCTGAGTGCACTGCAGCGAGGCTGATTGAAATTCTCATTCATTGCCATTTGCCAAGCCAGTGTCCGTGTGTGAATACGCTTTTAAAAGGGGCTCATCCCTGGAATAACAATCCAACTTGCCATACAGGCAGCCTAGTAGTACTACAAGGCCCAGCATTCCCTGAGTGCACTGCAGCGAGGCTGATTGAAATTCTCATTCATTGCCATTTGCCAAGCCAGTGTCCGTGTGTGAATACGCTTTTAAAAGGGGCTCATCCCTGGCCGTTATTAACAGGATAACAATCCAACTTGCCATACAGGCAGCCTAGAAGTACTACAACGCCCAGCATTCCCTGAGTGCACTGCAGCGAGGCTGATTGAAATTCTCATTCATTGCCATTTGCCAAGCCAGTGTCCGTGTGTGAATACGCTTTTAAAAGGGGCTCATCCCTGGAATAACAATCCAACTTGCCATACAGGCAGCCTAGTAGTACTACAAGGCCCAGCATTCCCTGAGTGCACTGCAGCGAGGCTGATTGAAATTCTCATTCATTGCCATTTGCCAAGCCAGTGTCCGTGTGTGAATACGCTTTTAGAAGGGGCTCATCCCCATTGCATCCAACTTGCAATACAGGCAGCCTTTGTAGTAGTGGTAGTAGTAGTACTACAAGGCCCAGCATTCCCTGAGTGCACTGCAGCGAGGCTGATTGAAATTCTCATTCATTGCCATTTGCCAAGCCAGTGTCCGTGTGTGAATACGCTTTTAAAAGGGGCTCATCCCTGGCCGTTATTAACAGGATAACAATCCAACTTGCCATACAGGCAGCCTAGAAGTACTACAACGCCCAGCATTCCCTGAGTGCACTGCAGCGAGGCTGATTGAAATTCTCATTCATTGCCATTTGCCAAGCCAGTGTCCGTGTGTGAATACGCTTTTAAAAGGGGCTCATCCCTGGAATAACAATCCAACTTGCCATACAGGCAGCCTAGTAGTACTACAAGGCCCAGCATTCCCTGAGTGCACTGCAGCGAGGCTGATTGAAATTCTCATTCATTGCCATTTGCCAAGCCAGTGTCCGTGTGTGAATACGCTTTTAAAAGGGGCTCATCCCTGGCCGTTATTAACAGGATAACAATCCAACTTGCCATACAGGCAGCCTAGAAGTACTACAACGCCCAGCATTCCCTGAGTGCACTGCAGCGAGGCTGATTGAAATTCTCATTCATTGCCATTTGCCAAGCCAGTGTCCGTGTGTGAATACGCTTTTAAAAGGGGCTCATCCCTGGAATAACAATCCAACTTGCCATACAGGCAGCCTAGTAGTACTACAAGGCCCAGCATTCCCTGAGTGCACTGCAGCGAGGCTGATTGAAATTCTCATTCATTGCCATTTGCCAAGCCAGTGTCCGTGTGTGAATACGCTTTTAAAAGGGGCTCATCCCTGGCCGTTATTAACAGGATAACAATCCAACTTGCCATACAGGCAGCCTAGAAGTACTACAACGCCCAGCATTCCCTGAGTGCACTGCAGCGAGGCTGATTGAAATTCTCATTCATTGCCATTTGCCAAGCCAGTGTCCGTGTGTGAATACGCTTTTAAAAGGGGCTCATCCCTGGAATAACAATCCAACTTGCCATACAGGCAGCCTAGTAGTACTACAAGGCCCAGCATTCCCTGAGTGCACTGCAGCGAGGCTGATTGAAATTCTCATTCATTGCCATTTGCCAAGCCAGTGTCCGTGTGTGAATACGCTTTTAGAAGGGGCTCATCCCCATTGCATCCAACTTGCAATACAGGCAGCCTTTGTAGTAGTGGTAGTAGTAGTACTACAAGGCCCAGCATTCCCTGAGTGCACTGCAGCGAGGCTGATTGAAATTCTCATTCATTGCCATTTGCCAAGCCAGTGTCCGTGTGTGAATACGCTTTTAAAAGGGGCTCATCCCTGGCCGTTATTAACAGGATAACAATCCAACTTGCCATACAGGCAGCCTAGTAGTACTACAAGGCCCAGCATTCCCTGAGTGCACTGCAGCGAGGCTGATTGAAATTCTCATTCATTGCCATTTGCCAAGCCAGTGTCCGTGTGTGAACACGCTTTTAAAAGGGGCTCATCCCTGGCCGTTATTAACAGGATAACAATCCAACTTGCCATACAGGCAGCCTAGTAGTACTACAAGGCCCAGCATTCCCTGAGTGCACTGCAGCGAGGCTGATTGAAATTCTCATTCATTGCCATTTGCCAAGCCAGTGTCCGTGTGTGAATACGCTTTTAAAAGGGGCTCATCCCTGGAATAACAATCCAACTTGCCATACAGGCAGCCTAGTAGTACTACAAGGCCCAGCATTCCCTGAGTGCACTGCAGCGAGGCTGATTGAAATTCTCATTCATTGCCATTTGCCAAGCCAGTGTCCGTGTGTGAATACGCTTTTAAAAGGGGCTCTGAAATGTCTGGGAAAAAAAAGGTTGTGAAAGGACGGGGTAGAGGAAGAAACACCCATGCCGTCTCCTCTTCCAGTCCAAATGTTGGATCTGTTGGTGCCAGACCCAGTAGCAGCATTTGTGGCACAAGACATGTGCCCAGTTCCACTAGTAGCAGCTGCCATGTGCCTGCTAGTAGTAGTATCAGCAAGCCAGACTTGTCCATCTCCTCCGGTGGGCGGGTTACTTTAGACAATACGGCCATTGTGGACTGGTTGGCTGGCTCGCGGTCATCTCAGCAGGAAGACTCTGACGATCTGGCTTCAAGCCAGGTTTCGTTGGATTCCAGATCCTCTACAGTTCCTTGGCACGGTGACAGTAGTAATATAGGTATTTCTAGCGTTTCCATTCCATCATCTATGTCTTCGCTCCCCCTTCCTAGCGGGAAGCCATCTTTCCTGAGAGTCCTAAGAGACATCTCCTCGGGTGCGAAGGAAGATACTGAACAACATAGTGATGATGATGATTTGTTTTCCGCGAGTCAGCCAACGGAGTGTGTTGCGGCGGTGGTGGAGGTGGAAGCGGTGACCGAGACGCATAGCTGCGGTAGTGGGGGTGTTGGTGGTGGTAGCCGTGGTGGCAGACGCAGTAATGAGGGGGGGCATGGAGCCCGCCATGATGTCACATCACATTCACAACACAGTGACAGAAGTGGCGGGGATGATGAGGAAGGCTATGATGATGATGTTGTTTTAGACAGGACGTGGGAACCAGGTGACGAGGTGATGACGGCGTCAGAGGAGGAGGGTAGTAGTGGCGGCACTGGATGTGATAAACAGCCAAGCCGAGGTAGGGGCAGAAGTCAATCTGCAAAACGTTGCAGCGGTAGGGTCAGCTCAGGAGCCGGTGACGGCGACACAGATGCTGGTGTAGGTTCCCGAAAAAAGCCTGCCAGACAAGGGGCAAGCTCGGGTGGTTGTGGTGGTGGTGGTGGTGGACGTGGTACTACCTCTTTACGGTACTCTGCCGTGTGGCAATTTTTCTGTACCTTCCCAGAGGAGGAAAACATGGCACAGTGCCGTATCTGCAAGCAGAAAGTAAGGCGTGGGCAGGGCAGCAATGTAGGAACTACTGCTCTACGTAAACACATGGAACGGCATCACAAGGCCATGTGGGACAATCAACATGCCCCACCATCATGTACATCTAATGAAGACCCCTCTTCCGCTGCTGCTGCTGCTCCGAGTCCCTGTCATCTAAGTAGTAGCCAGGCCTTATCCACCATGTCGTTGTCATCATCATCATCACTGTCATCTAGTGCTCCTCCTATGTCCCGTCAGTTATCCATTACGGAATCGTTGTCCAATAAGCAACAATATATACCCAGTCATCCACTTGTCGTGCGGCTTAATTCACACCTGGCAAAGTTGTTGGTGGTGCAGTCGCTGCCATACCACCTGGTCGACTCCGCCGGCTTCAAGCAATTGATGGCGTGCGCTCAGCCTAGGTGGCGAATACCTAGCCGACATTACTTCTCCAAAACAGCTGTCCCTGCCTTGCACAAGCATGTGGAGGAAAAGGTGTCCAAGTCCTTGCAATTATCCGTGTGCAGCAGGGTACATGCCACCGTCGACACGTGGAGCAGCAACTATGGGCAGGGACAGTACATGTCTTTCACGGCCCACTGGGTCAATATTTTGCAGTCCGATGCACCACCGCAGCAATGCCAGGCATTACCACCTCCACGCTTGTATGTTTCTAGTTCAACTCCGGACACCAGGCGCCTACCATCCTTCTCCTCCTACTCCTCCTCCTCCTCCTTGCCTTCCTCCTTGGAGGTCTTCCCGTCCCCGACAGGACACAGCGTATCTTCCACTCCTCCTCCCTCCTCTTTTCATAGGTGCAAGGTGAAGCGCCACAACGCTGTCTTACACCTGCTGAGCCTGGGCGAGAAAAGCCACACAGGGCAGGAGCTGCTGCTGTGCATCAAGGAGGAAATCGCACGCTGGCTGTCTCCTCTGAAACTCACACTGGGCAATGTTGTCTCTGATAACGGCAAGAACGTTGTGGCTGCACTGCGTCTAGGTCACCTGACACACGCTCCTTGCATGGCACATGTGATCAATCTGGTCATAACACGCTTCTTAAAGTCATATGTTGGTTTGAAGGGTGTGCTGGCCATGTCCAGGAGGGTTTGCGTTCGCTTTAGACGTTCGTATGCATTTAAGCACGCCCTCCTGGACTTGCAGCGTCAAAACAATCTCCCAGAACACAGCCTGATTTGCGACGTTCCAACACGATGGAATTCCACCCTGCACATGTTGGACCGTCTGTACGAACAGCGGAAAGCCGTGAATGATTTCCTGATGCAGCAGACGGGCAGCGTTTGGAGCCAGTGTAATTTCGAGCTCAGGCACTGGCAGCTGGTTAGAGACGCATGTCGCGTTTTGAGGCCCTTTGAAGAGGCCACACGATTTGTGAGCCGTGACGCTAGCGGAATGAACGATGTTATGCCGCTGATATTCATTATGGAGCAAACGCTCACAGCGATGATTCAGCAAAGGATGGAGGAAGGATCACATCTGGCTATGGATGTTGAGGAGGAGGAGGAGGATGAGGAAACAGGACCTGAAGAGGAGCTGGATTTGGAGATGGAATCACAGGAAGGGATAGGGGACGAGGCAGCCGCACAACATGACAGTGATGGTGGTGATGACGAGTCTGACGACGACCTTGATGATGGACAACCATGGCAGTATGGGGCGGAGATGGAACCAACCGGGCCCTCTGAAACGCTGGCCAGGATGGCGAGCTGTATGCTTCGTTACTTGCGCGCTGACTGTCGTATTGTTAGCATGAAGCAAAGAGATGACTACTGGATAGCCACACTTTTAGACCCTCGGTATAAAGCCAGAATGGGGGAGTTTTTTGCGCCTTCCGAGAGGGAGGCAAAATTGGCTTATTATAGAGAGAAGCTATGCAGCCAGCTTGTCATGGCTTTCAAACGGCAGACACCCGCTGCAAGCATGTCTGACCGGGGGGCCACTCTCCGCTCCCCACTGTCTCATCGTTCCACCGCCTCTGGCAGAGCTACCTCTGCAATAGGCGGCAGCCGTGGCAGCAGCGGCAGCAGCAGCAGCAGCAGCAGCCAATTCAGTTTGGAAAATATGATGACAACATTTTTACATCCAATACCCCGACCTGACACACATCGTAGCACTAGTCACCAAAGGGATGTTCACCATCTCCAGGTGCAGCACCTAAACAACCAGGTTCACTCGTACTTGGACTGTGCCCTTTCTCCGTCAGAAATGCTGATCCCAGACCCCATGGACTTCTGGGTCAGCAGATTGGATCATTGGCAAGAACTGGCCCAGTTTGCCATGGGTGTACTGTCTTGTCCACCCTCCAGTGTAGCGTCAGAGAGGGTATTCAGCGCAGCAGGGGGCTTCGTCACCCCTAAGCGAACAAGATTGTCCGCCAACAGCTTGGAAAATCTCACGTTTCTGAAAATGAATCAAGCGTGGATCGGTGAGGATTTTAAAACCCCTGTGCCTGATGCCACTGATTAGATCTTACATTGCTGCTGCTGCTGCCGCCTGCTACTGCCGCCTGCTACTATGGGATTCTGTCCTGTCCACTCTTTTTTTAATGTGCCGCTGTTGGTGCTGCAGCTGCTACTACTTCTACCACCAATCCACCCCAGTGCCGTCTGCTACAAGCAGGCCTGCCCCACCAGAGGGCTTTGTCCTGTGACTCTCCAGTCTCTTTTTTTAATGTGCTGCTACTACTGCTACTACTGCTTGCACCCTTGCTGTCTGTGTTGGCTAGTACCTCTACTACCACCAATACACCTACACTGCCATCTGCTACAAGCAGGCCTGAGGCCTGCCCCACTACAGGGCTTTGTCCTCCTGTGACTGTCCAGTCTCTTTTTTTAATGTGCTGCTACTACTGCTACTACTGCTTGCACCCTTGCTGTCTGTGTTGGCTACCTCGACTACTACCACCAATACACCTCCACTGCCGCCCGTCTGCTACAAGCAGGCCTGAGGCCTGCCCCACCACAGTGCTTTGCCCTCCTCTGACTGTCCAGTCTCTTTTTTTAATGTGCTGCTACTACTGCTACTACTGCTTGCACCCTTGCTGTCTGTGTTGGCTACCTCGACTACTACCACCAATACACCTCCACTGCCGCCCGTCTGCTACAAGCAGGCCTGAGGCCTGCCCCACCACAGGGCTTTGTCCTCCTGTGACTGTCCAGTCTCTCTTTTTTTTAATGTGCTGCTACTACTGCTACTACTGCTTGCACCCTTGCTGTCTGTGTTGGCTACCTCTAATACCACCAATACACCTACACTGCCGCCCGTCTGCTACAAGCAGGCCTACCCCACCACAGGGCTATGTCCTGTGACTGTCGTCCAGTCTCTTTTTTTAATGTGCTGCTGCTACTACCAGTCCTACCACCCTTGCTGTCTGTGTTGGCTAGTCTACCTCTACTACCACCAATACACCTCCACTGCCGTCTGCTACAAGCAGGCCTGAGGCCTGCCCCACCACAGGGCTTTGCCCTCCTCTGACTGTCCAGTCTCTTTTTTTAATGTGCTGCTACTACTGCTACTACTGCTTGCACCCTTGCTGTCTGTGTTGGCTACCTCGACTACTACCACCAATACACCTCCACTGCCGCCCGTCTGCTACAAGCAGGCCTGAGGCCTGCCCCACCACAGGGCTTTGTCCTCCTCTGACTGTCCAGTCTCTTTTTTTAATGTGCTGCTACTACTGCTACTACTGCTTGCACCCTTGCTGTCTGTGTTGGCTACCTCGACTACTACCACCAATACACCTCCACTGCCGCCCGTCTGCTACAAGCAGGCCTGAGGCCTGCCCCACCACAGGGCTTTGCCCTCCTCTGACTGTCCAGTCTCTTTTTTTAATGTGCTGCTACTACTGCTACTACTGCTTGCACCCTTGCTGTCTGTGTTGGCTACCTCGACTACTACCACCAATACACCTCCACTGCCGCCCGTCTGCTACAAGCAGGCCTGAGGCCTGCCCCACCACAGGGCTTTGTCCTCCTGTGACTGTCCAGTCTCTCTTTTTTTTAATGTGCTGCTACTACTGCTACTACTGCTTGCACCCTTGCTGTCTGTGTTGGCTACCTCTAATACCACCAATACACCTACACTGCCGCCCGTCTGCTACAAGCAGGCCTACCCCACCACAGGGCTATGTCCTGTGACTGTCGTCCAGTCTCTTTTTTTAATGTGCTGCTGCTACTACCAGTCCTACCACCCTTGCTGTCTGTGTTGGCTAGTCTACCTCTACTACCACCAATACACCTCCACTGCCGTCTGCTACAAGCAGGCCTGAGGCCTGCCCCACCACAGGGCTTTGCCCTCCTCTGACTGTCCAGTCTCTTTTTTTAATGTGCTGCTACTACTGCTACTACTGCTTGCACCCTTGCTGTCTGTGTTGGCTACCTCGACTACTACCACCAATACACCTCCACTGCCGCCCGTCTGCTACAAGCAGGCCTGAGGCCTGCCCCACCACAGGGCTTTGTCCTCCTCTGACTGTCCAGTCTCTTTTTTTAATGTGCTGCTACTACTGCTACTACTGCTTGCACCCTTGCTGTCTGTGTTGGCTACCTCGACTACTACCACCAATAAACCTCCACTGCCGCCCGTCTGCTACAAGCAGGCCTGCCCCACCACAGGGCTTTGTCCTGTGACTGTCGTCCAGTGTCTTTTAATGTGCTGCTACTACTCACCCTTGCCAATAAAAAGGGTCAATTTTTGGAGGGCTTGTGAAAAGCCATTGCTTGTTGCTTTTACATCCATGTATGGAAGAACCCCGGCAGGCATCTGCCAATAAAAAGGGTCAATTTTTGGAGGGCTTGTCAAAAGCCATTGCTTGTTGCTTTAATGCTTTTACATCCATGTATGGAAGAACCCCGGCAGGCATCTGCCAATAAAAAGGGTCAATTTTTGGAGGGCTTGTGAAAAGCCATTGCTTGTTGCTTTAATGCTTTTACATCAATGTATGGAAGAACCCCGGCAGGCATCTGCCAATAAAAAGGGTCAATTTTTGGAGGGCTTGTGAAAAGCCATTGCTTGTTGCTTTAATGCTTTTACATCCATGTATGGAAGAACCCCGGCAGGCATCTGCCAATAAAAAGGGTCAATTTTTGGAGGGCTTGTGAAAAGCCATTGCTTGTTGCTTTAATGCTTTTACATCCATGTATGGAAGAACCCCGGCAGGCATCTGCCAATAAAAAGGGTCAATTTTTGGAGGGCTTGTGAAAAGCCATTGCTTGTTGCTTTAATGCTTTTACATCAATGTATGGAAGAACCCCGGCAGGCATCTGCCAATAAAAAGGGTCAATTTTTGGAGGGCTTGTGAAAAGCCATTGCTTGTTGCTTTAATGCTATTACATCCATGTATGGAAGAACCCCGGCAGGCATCTGCCAATAAAAAAGGTCAATTTTTGGAGGGCTTGTGAAAAGCCATTGCTTGTTGCTTTAATGCTTTTACATCCATGTATGGAAGAACCCCGGCAGGCATCTGCCAATAAAAAGGGTCAATTTTTGGAGGGCTTGTCAAAAGCCATTGCTTGTTGCTTTTACATCAATGTATGGAAGAACCCCGGCAGGCATCTGCCAATAAAAAGGGTCAATTTTTGGAGGGCTTGTGAAAAGCCATTGCTTGTTGCTTTTACATCCATGTATGGAAGAACCTCGGCAGGCATCTGCCAATAAAAAGGGTCAATTTTTGGAGGGCTTGTGAAAAGCCATTGCTTGTTGCTTTTACATCCATGTATGGATGAACCCCGGCAGGCATCTGCCAATAAAAAGGGTCAATTTTTGGAGGGCTTGTCAAAAGCCATTGCTTCTTCTTTTACCACCTTATATGTATGAACCCTGGCAGGCATCAGCCGCCTAAAATGGTAAATTTTTGTACCTTTTTTAACAATGCATTAAGCATACAACATGCACAAGTGCAGTGGTTTCTGTTAGTTATCTCCGTGTCCCATCCGTTTTCCTAGAGCCATACATGTTGGCGTAACTTTGACACCAACTTTGCATTAAAGACAGCTCAAAAGTACTTGGATACACTCATGGGTGACCTAAGAGTGTTATACAGGGCTTCTAGGGCTTTAAAACAGTGTTATACACGATTTTTAGGGGCTTTCTTGTATTACAGGTTCGGTCAGAACTAGTTCGGTCCGAATCGAACTTTTGCACGAAATTCGGCGAACTTGCCGAACCGAACTTTTCATAAGTTCGCTCATCTCTAGTTCTGAACTTTGCTGCCAGCCGCGAAAGCGAAAATAACCAAGATCGAGCGTCTAGGATTTACTTGTCAATAGCTCGCCTGGGAAACATACAGAGAAGTCAAAGACAGTGCTTCTATACTAATTGCCAGGCGCTGAGACGAATGCCGCCAAGATCGAGCGTCTATGACTTACGGTTCAAGAGTTATTCACAGAAACATGGTTCTGAACTTTGCTGCCAGCCGCGAAAGCGAAAATAACCAAGATCGAGCGTCTAGGATTTACTTGCCAATAGCTCGCCTGAGAAACATCCAGAGAAGTCAAAGACAGTGCTTCTATACTAATTGCCAGGCGCTGAGACGAATGGCGCCAAGATCAAGCGTCTAAGACTTACGGTTCAAGAATTAGCCTCAGAAACAGTGGGAAACAGTGCTTCTATACTAATTGCCAGGCGCTGAGACGAATGCCGCCAAGATCGAGCGTCTATGACTTACGGTTCAAGAATTATCCTCAGAAACAGTGGTTCTGAACATGCTGCCAATAGCTCGCCTGGGAAACATCCAGAGAAGTCCAAGATAGTGTTTTTTTAGACTGGCTGCCACGAGCTGAAACGAATGCAGCCAAGAGCGAGCGTCTGTGACTTACGGTTTAAGAGTTATTCACAGAAACATGGTTCTGAACTTTGCTGCCAGCCGCGAAAGCAAAAATAACCAAGATCGAGCGTCTAGGATTTACTTGTCAATAGCTCGCCTGGGAAACATCCAGAGAAGTCAAAGACAGTGCTTCTATACTAATTGCCAGGCGCTGAGACGAATGCCGCTAAGATCGAGCGTCTATGACTTACGGTTCAAGAATTAGCCTCAGAAACAGTGGTTCTGAACATGCTGCCAATAGCTCGCCTGGGAAACATCCAGAGAAGTCAGACAGTGCTTCTATACTAATTGCCAGGCGCTGAGACGAATGCCGCCAAGATCGAGCGTCTATGACTTACGGTTCAAGAATTAGCCTCAGAAACAGTGGGAAACAGTGCTTCTATACTAATTGCCAGGCGCTGAGACGAATGCCGCCACGATCGAGCGTCTAAGACTTACGGTTCAAGAATTAGCCTCAGAAACAGTGGGAAACAGTGTTTCTATACTAATTGCCAGGCGCTAAAACGAATGCCGCCAAGATCGAGCGTCTATGACTTACGGTTCAAGAATTAGCCTCAGAAACAGTGGGAAACAGTGCTTCTATACTAATTGCCAGGCGCTGAGACGAATGCCGCCAAGATCGAGCGTCTATGACTTACGGTTCAAGAATTAGCCTCAGAAACAGTGGTTCTGAACATGCTGCCAATAGCTCGCCTGGGAAACATCCAGAGAAGTCCAAGATAGTGTTTTTTAGACTGGCTGCCACGAGCTGAAACGAATGCAGCCAAGAGCGAGCGTCTGTGACTTACGGTTTAAGAGTTATTCACAGAAACATGGTTCTGAACTTTGCTGCCAGCCGCGAAAGCGAAAATAACCAAGATAGAGCGTCTAGGATTTACTTGTCAATAGCTCGCCTGGGAAACATCCAGAGAAGTCAAAGACAGTGCTTCTATACTAATTGCCAGGCGCTGAGACGAATGCCGCCAAGATCGAGCGTCTATGACTTACGGTTCAAGAATTAGCCTCAGAAACAGTGGTTCTGAACATGCTGCCAATAGCTCGCCTGGGAAACATCCAGAGAAGTCCAAGATAGTGTTTTTTTTAGACTGGCTGCCACGAGCTGAAACGAATGCAGCCAAGAGCGAGCGTCTGTGACTTACGGTTCAAGAGTTATTCACAGAAACATGGTTCTGAACTTTGCTGCCAGCCGCGAAAGCGAAAGTAACCAAGATCGAGCGTCTAGGATTTACTTGTCAATAGCTCGCCTGGGAAACATCCAGTGAAGTCAAAGACAGTGCTTCTATACTAATTGCCAGGCGCTGAGACGAATGCCGCCAAGATCGAGCGTCTAAGACTTACGGTTCAAGAATTAGCCTCAGAAACAGTGGGGAACAGTGTTTCTATACTAATTGCCAGGCGCTGAGACGAATGCCGCCAAGATCAAGCGTCAAAGACTTACGGTTCAAGAATTAGCCTCAGAAACAGTGGGAAACAGTGCTTTTATACTAATTGCCAGGCGCTGAGACGAATGCCGCCAAGATCGAGCGTCTATGACTTACGGTTCAAGAATTAGCCTCAGAAACAGTGGTTCTAAACATGCTGCCAATAGCTCGCCTGGGAAACATCCAGAGAAGTCCAAGATAGTGTTTTTTAGACTGGCTGCCACGAGCTGAAACGAATGCAGCCAAGAGCGAGCGTCTGTCACTTACGGTTCAAGAGTTATTCACAGAAACATGGTTCTGAACTTTGCTGCCAGCCGCGAAAGCGAAAATAACCAAGATCGAGCGTCTAGGATTTACTTGTCAATAGCTCGTCTGGGAAACATCCAGAGAAGTCAAAGACAGTGCTTCTATACTAATTGCCAGGCGCTGAGACGAATACCGCCAAGATCAAGCGTCTAAGACTTACGGTTCAAGAATTAGCCTCAGAAACAGTGCTTCTATACTAATTGTCAGGCGCTGAGACGAATGCCGCCAAGATCGAGCGTCTATGACTTACGGTTCAAGAATTAGCCTCAGAAACACTGGTTTTGAACATGCTGCCAATAGCTCGCCTGGGAAACATCCAGAGAAGTCCAAGATAGTGTTTTTTAGACTGGCTGCCACGAGCTGAAACGAATGCAACCAAGAGCGAGCGTCTGTGACTTACGGTTCAAGAGTTATTCACAGAAACATGGTTCTGAACATTGCTGCCAGCCGCGAAAGCGAAAGTAACCAAGATCGAGCGTCTAGGATTTACTTGTCAATAGCTCGCCTGGGAAACATCCAGAGAAGTCAAAGACAGTGCTTCTATACTAATTGCCAGGCGCTGAGACGAATGCCGCCAAGATCGAGCGTCTAAGACTTACGGTTCAAGAATTAGCCTCAGAAACAGTGGGAAACAGTGTTTCTATACTAATTGCCAGGCGATGAGACGAATGCCGCCAAGATCAAGCGTCAAAGACTTACGGTTCAAGAATTAGCCTCAGAAACAGTGGGAAACAGTGCTTTTATACTAATTGCCAGGCGCTGAGACGAATGCCGCCAGGATCGAGCGTCTATGACTTACGGTTCAAGAATTTGCCTCAGAAACAGTGGTTCTAAACATGCTGCCAATAGCTCGCCTGGGAAACATCCAGAGAAGTCCAAGATAGTGTTTTTTAGACTGGCTGCCACGAGCTGAAACGAATGCAGCCAAGAGCGAGCGTCTGTCACTTACGGTTCAAGAGTTATTCACAGAAACATGGTTCTGAACTTTGCTGCCAGCCGCGAAAGCGAAAATAACCAAGATCGAGCGTCTAGGATTTACTTGTCAATAGCTCGCCTGGGAAACATCCAGAGAAGTCAAAGACAGTGCTTCTATACTAATTGCCAGGCGCTGAGACGAATGCCGCCAAGATCAAGCGTCTAAGACTTACGGTTCAAGAATTAGCCTCAGAAACAGTGGGAAACAGTGCTTCTATACTAATTGCCAGGCGCTGAGACGAATGCCGCCAAGATCGAGCGTTTATGACTTACGGTTCAAGAATTAGCCTCAGAAACAGTGGTTTTGAACATGCTGCCAATAGCTCGCCTGGGAAACGTCCAGAGAAGTCCAAGATAGTTTTTTCTAGACTGGCTGCCACGAGCTGCAACGAATGCAACCAAGAGCGAGCGTCTGTGACTTACGGTTCAAGAGTTATTCACAGAAACATGGTTCTGAATATGCTGCCAGCCGCGAAAGCGAAAGTAACCAAGATCGAGCGTCTAGGATTTACTTGTCAATAGCTCGCCTGGGAAACATCCAGAGAAGTCAAAGACAGTGCTTCTATACTAATTGCCAGGCGCTGAGACGAATACCGCCAAGATCAAGCGTCTAAGACTTACGGTTCAAGAATTAGCCTCAGAAACAGTGGGAAACAGTGCTTCTATACTAATTGCCAGGCGCTGAGACGAATGCCGCCAAGATCGAGCGTCTATGACTTACGGTTCAAGAATTAGCCTCAGAAACAGTGGTTTTGAACATGCTGCCAATAGCTCGCCTGGGAAACATCCAGAGAAGTCCAAGATAGTGTTTTTTAGACTGGCTGCCACGAGCTGAAACGAATGCAACCAAGAGCGAGCGTCTGTGACTTACGGTTCAAGAGTTATTCACAGAAACATGGTTCTGAACATTGCTGCCAGCCGCGAAAGCGAAAGTAACCAAGATCGAGCGTCTAGGATTTACTTGTCAATAGCTCGCCTGGGAAACATCCAGAGAAGTCAAAGACAGTGCTTCTATACTAATTGCCAGGCGCTGAGACGAATGCCGCCAAGATCGAGCGTCTAAGACTTACGGTTCAAGAATTAGCCTCAGAAACAGTGGGAAACAGTGTTTCTATACTAATTGCCAGGCGATGAGACGAATGCCGCCAAGATCAAGCGTCAAAGACTTACGGTTCAAGAATTAGCCTCAGAAACAGTGGGAAACAGTGCTTTTATACTAATTGCCAGGCGCTGAGACGAATGCCGCCAGGATCGAGCGTCTATGACTTACGGTTCAAGAATTAGCCTCAGAAACAGTGGTTCTAAAC
Source organism: Rhinoderma darwinii (assembly GCF_050947455.1). NCBI lineage: Eukaryota > Metazoa > Chordata > Amphibia > Anura > Rhinodermatidae > Rhinoderma > Rhinoderma darwinii. Next base: position 17,709 of record NW_027464258.1, read on the forward strand.
ATGCTGCCAATAGCTCGCCTGGGAAACATCCAGAGAAGTCCAAGATAGTGTTTTTTAGACTGGCTGCCACGAGCTGAAACGAATGCAGCCAAGAGCGAGCGTCTGTCACTTACGGTTCAAGAGTTATTCACAGAAACATGGTTCTGAACTTTGCTGCCAGCCGCGAAAGCGAAAATAACCAAGATCGAGCGTCTAGGATTTACTTGTCAATAGCTCGCCTGGGAAACATCCAGAGAAGTCAAAGACAGTGCTTCTAAACTAATTGCCAGGCGCTGAGACGAATGCCGCCAAGATCAAGCGTCTAAGACTTACGGTTCAAGAATTAGCCTCAGAAACAGTGGGAAACAGTGCTTCTATACTAATTGCCAGGCGCTGAGACGAATGCCGCCAAGATCGAGCGTTTATGACTTACGGTTCAAGAATTAGCCTCAGAAACAGTGGTTTTGAACATGCTGCCAATAGCTCGCCTGGGAAACGTCCAGAGAAGTCCAAGATAGTGTTTTCTAGACTGGCTACCACGAGCTGCAACGAATGCAACCAAGAGCGAGCGTCTGTGACTTACGGTTCAAGAGTTATTCACAGAAACATGGTTCTGAATATGCTGCCAGCCGCGAAAGCGAAAGTAACCAAGATCGAGCGTCTAGGATTTACTTGTCAATAGCTCGCCTGGGAAACATCCAGAGAAGTCAAAGACAGTGCTTCTATACTAATTGCCAGGCGCTGAGACGAATGCCGCCAAGATCAAGCGTCTAAGACTTACGGTTCAAGAATTAGCCTCAGAAACAGTGGGAAACAGTGCTTCTATACTAATTGCCAGGCGCTGAGACGAATGCCGCCAAGATCGAGCGTCTATGACTTACGGTTCAAGAATTAGCCTCAGAAACAGTGGTTTTGAACATGCTGCCAATAGCTCGCCTGGGAAACATCCAGAGAAGTCCAAGATAATGTTTTTTAGACTGGCTGCCACGAGCTGAAACGAATGCAACCAAGAGCGAGCGTCTGTTACTTACGGTTCAAGAGTTATTCACAGAAACATGGTTCTGAACTTTGCTGCCAGCCGCGAAAGCAAAAGTAACCAAGATCGAGCGTCTAGGATTTACTTGTCAATAGCTCGCCTGGGAAACATCCAGAGAAGTCAAAGACAGTGCTACTATACTAATTGCCAGGCGCTGAGACGAATGCCGCCAAGATCGAGCGTCTAAGACTTACGGTTCAAGAATTAGCCTCAGAAACAGTGGGAAACAGTGTTTCTATACTAATTGCCAGGCGCGGAGACGAATGCCGCCAAGATCAAGCGTCAAAGACTTACGGTTCAAGAATTAGCCTCAGAAACAGTGGGAAACAGTGCTTTTATACTAATTGCCAGGCGCTGAGACGAATGCCGCCAAGATCGAGCGTCTATGACTTACGGTTCAAGAATTAGCCTCAGAAACAGTGGTTCTGAACATGCTGCCAATAGCTCGCCTGGGAAACATCCAGAGAAGTCCAAGATAGTGTTTTTTAGACTGGCTGCCACGAGCTGAAACGAATGCAGCCAAGAGCGAGCGTCTGTCACTTACGGTTCAAGAGTTATTCACAGAAACATGGTTCTGAACTTTGCTGCCAGCCGCGAAAGCGAAAATAACCAAGATCGAGCGTCTAGGATTTACTTGTCAATAGCTCGCCTGGGAAACATCCAGAGAAGTCAAAGACAGTGCTTCTATACTAATTGCCAGGCGCTGAGACGAATGCCGCCAAGATCGAGCGTCTATGACTTACGGTTCAAGAATTAGCCTCAGAAACAGTGGGAAACAGTGCTTCTATACTAATTGCCAGGCGCTGAGACGAATGCCGCCAAGATCGAGCGTCTATGACTTACGGTTCAAGAATTAGCCTCAGAAACAGTGGTTCTGAACATGCTGCCAATAGCTCGCCTGGGAAACATCCAGAGAAGTCCAAGATAATGTTTTTTTAGACTGGCTGCCACGAGCTGAAACGAATGCAGCCAAGAGCGAGCGTCTGTGACTTACGGTTCAAGAGTTATTCACAGAAACATGGTTCTGAACTTTGCTGCCAGCCGCGAAAGCGAAAGTAACCAAGATCGAGCGTCTAGGATTTACTTGTCAATAGCTCGCCTGGGAAACATCCAGAGAAGTCAAAGACAGTGCTTCTATACTAATTGCCAGGCGCTGAGACGAATGCCGCCAAGATCGAGCGTCTATGACTTACGGTTCAAGAATTAGCCTCAGAAACAGTGGGAAACAGTGCTTCTATACTAATTGCCAGGCGCTGAGACGAATGCCGCAAAGATCGAGCGTCTATGACTTACGGTTCAAGAATTAGCCTCAGAAACAGTGGTTCTGAACATGCTGCCAATAGCTCGCCTGGGAAACATCCAGAGAAGTCCAAGATAGTGTTTTTTAGACTGGCTGCCACGAGCTGAAACAAATGCAACCAAGAGCGAGCGTCTGTGACTTACGGTTCAAGAGTTATTCACAGAAACATGGTTCTGAACTTTGCTGCCAGCCGCGAAAGCAAAAGTAACCAAGATCGAGCGTCTAGGATTTACTTGTCAATAGCTCGCCTGGGAAACATCCAGAGAAGTCAAAGACAGTGCTACTATACTAATTGCCAGGCGCTGAGACGAATGCCGCCAAGATCGAGCGTCTAAGACTTACGGTTCAAGAATTAGCCTCAGAAACAGTGGGAAACAGTGTTTCTATACTAATTGCCAGGCGCGGAGACGAATGCCGCCAAGATCAAGCGTCAAAGACTTACGGTTCAAGAATTAGCCTCAGAAACAGTGGGAAACAGTGTTTCTATACTAATTGCCAGGCGCGGAGACGAATGCCGCCAAGATCAAGCGTCAAAGACTTACGGTTCAAGAATTAGCCTCAGAAACAATGGGAAACAGTGCTTTTATACTAATTGCCAGGCGCTGAGACGAATGCCGCCAAGATCGAGCGTCTATGACTTACGGTTCAAGAATTAGCCTCAGAAACAGTGGTTCTGAACATGCTGCCAATAGCTCGCCTGGGAAACATCCAGAGAAGTCCAAGATAGTGTTTTCTAGACTGGCTGCCACGAGCTGCAACGAATGCAACCAAGAGCGAGCGTCTGTGACTTACGGTTCAAGAGTTATTCACAGAAACATGGTTCTGAATATGCTGCCAGCCGCGAAAGCGAAAGTAACCAAGATCGAGCGTCTAGGATTTACTTGTCAATAGCTCGCCTGGGAAACATCCAGAGAAGTCAAAGACAGTGCTTCTATACTAATTGCCAGGCGCTGAGACGAATGCCGCCAAGATCAAGCGTCTAAGACTTACGGTTCAAGAATTTGCCTCAGAAACAGTGGGAAACAGTGCTTCTATACTAATTGCCAGGCGCTGAGACGAATGCCGCCAAGATCGAGCGTCTATGACTTACGGTTCAAGAATTAGCCTCAGAAACAGTGGTTTTGAACATGCTGCCAATAGCTCGCCTGGGAAACATCCAGAGAAGTCCAAGATAATGTTTTTTAGACTGGCTGCCACGAGCTGAAACGAATGCAACCAAGAGCGAGCGTCTGTTACTTACGGTTCAAGAGTTATTCACAGAAACATGGTTCTGAACTTTGCTGCCAGCCGCGAAAGCAAAAGTAACCAAGATCGAGCGTCTAGGATTTACTTGTCAATAGCTCGCCTGGGAAACATCCAGAGAAGTCAAAGACAGTGCTACTATACTAATTGTCAGGCGCTGAGACGAATGCCGCCAAGATCGAGCGTCTAAGACTTACGGTTCAAGAATTAGCCTCAGAAACAGTGGGAAACAGTGCTTTTATACTAATTGCCAGGCGCTGAGACGAATGCCGCCAAGATCGAGCGTCTATGACTTACGGTTCAAGAATTAGCCTCAGAAACAGTGGTTCTGAACATGCTGCCAATAGCTCGCCTGGGAAACATCCAGAGAAGTCCAAGATAGTGTTTTTTAGACTGGCTGCCACGAGCTGAAACGAATGCAGCCAAGAGCGAGCGTCTGTCACTTACGGTTCAAGAGTTATTCACAGAAACATGGTTCTGAACTTTGCTGCCAGCCGCGAAAGCGAAAATAACCAAGATCGAGCGTCTAGGATTTACTTGTCAATAGCTCGCCTGGGAAACATCCAGAGAAGTCAAAGACAGTGCTTCTATACTAATTGCCAGGCGCTGAGACGAATGCCGCCAAGATCGAGCGTCTATGACTTACGGTTCAAGAATTAGCCTCAGAAACAGTGGGAAACAGTGCTTCTATACTAATTGCCAGGCGCTGAGACGAATGCCGCCAAGATCGAGCGTCTATGACTTACGGTTCAAGAATTAGCCTCAGAAACAGTGGTTCTGAACATGCTGCCAATAGCTCGCCTGGGAAACATCCAGAGAAGTCCAAGATAGTGTTTTTTTAGACTGGCTGCCACGAGCTGAAACGAATGCAGCCAAGAGCGAACGTCTGTGACTTACGGTTCAAGAGTTATTCACAGAAACATGGTTCTGAACTTTGCTGCCAGCCGCGAATTGAAAGTAACCAAGATCGAGCGTCTAGGATTTACTTGTCAATAGCTCGCCTGGGAAACATCCAGAGAAGTCAAAGACAGTGCTTCTATACTAATTGCCAGGCGCTGAGACGAATGCCGCCAAGATCGAGCGTCTATGACTTACGGTTCAAGAATTAGCCTCAGAAACAGTGGGAAACAGTGCTTCTATACTAATTGCCAGGCGCTGAGACGAATGCCGCAAAGATCGAGCGTCTATGACTTACGGTTCAAGAATTAGCCTCAGAAACAGTGGTTCTGAACATGCTGCCAATAGCTCGCCTGGGAAACATCCAGAGAAGTCCAAGATAGTGTTTTTTAGACTGGCTGCCACGAGCTGAAACGAATGCAACCAAGAGCGAGCGTCTGTGACTTACGGTTCAAGTGTTATTCACAGAAACATGGTTCTGAACTTTGCTGCCAGCCGCGAAAGCAAAAGTAACCAAGATCGAGCGTCTAGGATTTACTTGTCAATAGCTCGCCTGGGAAACATCCAGAGAAGTCAAAGACAGTGCTACTATACTAATTGCCAGGCGCTGAGACGAATGCCGCCAAGATCGAGCGTCTAAGACTTACGGTTCAAGAATTAGCCTCAGAAACAGTGGGAAACAGTGTTTCTATACTAATTGCCAGGCGCGGAGACGAATGCCGCCAAGATCAAGCGTCAAAGACTTACGGTTCAAGAATTAGCCTCAGAAACAGTGCTTTTATACTAATTGCCAGGCGCTGAGACGAATGCCGCCAAGATCGAGCGTCTATGACTTACGGTTCAAGAATTAGCCTCAGAAACAGTGGTTCTGAACATGCTGCCAATAGCTCGCCTGGGAAACGTCCAGAGAAGTCCAAGATAGTGTTTTCTAGACTGGCTGCCACGAGCTGCAACGAATGCAACCAAGAGCGAGCGTCTGTGACTTACGGTTCAAGAGTTATTCACAGAAACATGGTTCTGAATATGCTGCCAGCCGCGAAAGCGAAAGTAACCAAGATCGAGCGTCTAGGATTTACTTGTCAATAGCTCGCCTGGGAAACATCCAGAGAAGTCAAAGACAGTGCTTCTATACTAATTGCCAGGCGCTGAGACGAATACCGCCAAGATCGAGCGTCTAAGACTTACGGTTCAAGAATTAGCCTCAGAAACAGTGGGAAACAGTGTTTCTATACTAATTGCCAGGCGATGAGACGAATGCCGCCAAGATCAAGCGTCAAAGACTTACGGTTCAAGAATTAGCCTCAGAAACAGTGGGAAACAGTGCTTTTATACTAATTGCCAGGCGCTGAGACGAATGCCGCCAGGATCGAGCGTCTATGACTTACGGTTCAAGAATTAGCCTCAGAAACAGTGGTTCTAAACATGCTGCCAATAGCTCGCCTGGGAAACATCCAGAGAAGTCCAAGATAGTGTTTTTTAGACTGGCTGCCACGAGCTGAAACGAATGCAGCCAAGAGCGAGCGTCTGTCACTTACGGTTCAAGAGTTATTCACAGAAACATGGTTCTGAACTTTGCTGCCAGCCGCGAAAGCGGAAATAACCAAAATCGAGCGTCTAGGATTTACTTGTCAATAGCTCGCCTGGGAAACATCCAGAGAAGTCAAAGACAGTGCTTCTAAACTAAATGCCAGGCGCTGAGACGAATGCCGCCAAGATCAAGCGTCTAAGACTTACGGTTCAAGAATTAGCCTCAGAAACAGTGGGAAACAGTGCTTCTATACTAATTGCCAGGCGCTGAGACGAATGCCGCCAAGATCGAGCGTTTATGACTTACGGTTCAAGAATTAGCCTCAGAAACAGTGGTTTTGAACATGCTGCCAATAGCTCGCCTGGGAAACGTCCAGAGAAGTCCAAGATAGTGTTTTCTAGACTGGCTGCCACGAGCTGCAACGAATGCAACCAAGAGCGAGCGTCTGTGACTTACGGTTCAAGAGTTATTCACAGAAACATGGTTCTGAATATGCTGCCAGCCGCGAAAGCGAAAGTAACCAAGATCGAGCGTCTAGGATTTACTTGTCAATAGCTCGCCTGGGAAACATCCAGAGAAGTCAAAGACAGTGCTTCTATACTAATTGCCAGGCGCTGAGACGAATGCCGCCAAGATCAAGCGTCTAAGACTTACGGTTCAAGAATTAGCCTCAGAAACAGTGGGAAACAGTGCTTCTATACTAATTGCCAGGCGCTGAGACGAATGCCGCCAAGATCGAGCGTCTATGACTTACGGTTCAAGAATTAGCCTCAGAAACAGTGGTTTTGAACATGCTGCCAATAGCTCGCCTGGGAAACATCCAGAGAAGTCCAAGATAATGTTTTTTAGACTGGCTGCCACGAGCTGAAACGAATGCAACCAAGAGCGAGCGTCTGTTACTTACGGTTCAAGAGTTATTCACAGAAACATGGTTCTGAACTTTGCTGCCAGCCGCGAAAGCAAAAGTAACCAAGATCGAGCGTCTAGGATTTACTTGTCAATAGCTCGCCTGGGAAACATCCAGAGAAGTCAAAGACAGTGCTACTATACTAATTGCCAGGCGCTGAGACGAATGCCGCCAAGATCGAGCGTATAAGACTTACGGTTCAAGAATTAGCCTCAGAAACAGTGGGAAACAGTGTTTCTATACTAATTGCCAGGCGCGGAGACGAATGCCGCCAAGATCAAGCGTCAAAGACTTACGGTTCAAGAATTAGCCTCAGAAACAGTGGGAAACAGTGCTTTTATACTAATTGCCAGGCGCTGAGACGAATGCCGCCAAGATCGAGCGTCTATGACTTACGGTTCAAGAATTAGCCTCAGAAACAGTGGTTCTGAACATGCTGCCAATAGCTCGCCTGGGAAACATCCAGAGAAGTCCAAGATAGTGTTTTTTAGACTGGCTGCCACGAGCTGAAACGAATGCAGCCAAGAGCGAGCGTTTGTCACTTACGGTTCAAGAGTTATTCACAGAAACATGGTTCTGAACTTTGCTGCCAGCCGCGAAAGCGAAAATAACCAAGATCGAGCGTCTAGGATTTACTTGTCAATAGCTCGCCTGGGAAACATCCAGAGAAGTCAAAGACAGTGCTTCTATACTAATTGCCAGGCGCTGAGACGAATGCCGCCAAGATCGAGCGTCTATGACTTACGGTTCAAGAATTAGCCTCAGAAACAGTGGGAAACAGTGCTTCTATACTAATTGCCAGGCGCTGAGACGAATGCCGCCAAGATCGAGCGTCTATGACTTACGGTTCAAGAATTAGCCTCAGAAACAGTGGTTCTGAACATGCTGCCAATAGCTCGCCTGGGAAACATCCAGAGAAGTCCAAGATAATGTTTTTTTAGACTGGCTGCCACGAGCTGAAACGAATGCAGCCAAGAGCGAGCGTCTGTGACTTACGGTTCAAGAGTTATTCACAGAAACATGGTTCTGAACTTTGCTGCCAGCCGCGAAAGCGAAAGTAACCAAGATCGAGCGTCTAGGATTTACTTGTCAATAGCTCGCCTGGGAAACATCCAGAGAAGTCAAAGACAGTGCTTCTATACTAATTGCCAGGCGCTGAGACGAATGCCGCCAAGATCAAGCGTCAAAGACTTACGGTTCAAGAATTAGCCTCAGAAACAGTGGGAAACAGTGTTTCTATACTAATTGCCAGGCGCGGAGACGAATGCCGCCAAGATCAAGCGTCAAAGACTTACGGTTCAAGAATTAGCCTCAGAAACAGTGGGAAACAGTGCTTTTATACTAATTGCCAGGCGCTGAGACGAATGCCGCCAAGATCGAGCGTCTATGACTTACGGTTCAAGAATTAGCCTCAGAAACAGTGGTTCTGAACATGCTGCCAATAGCTCGCCTGGGAAACATCCAGAGAAGTCCAAGATAGTGTTTTCTAGACTGGCTGCCACGAGCTGCAACGAATGCAACCAAGAGCGAGCGTCTGTGACTTACGGTTCAAGAGTTATTCACAGAAACATGGTTCTGAATATGCTGCCAGCCGCGAAAGCGAAAGTAACCAAGATCGAGCGTCTAGGATTTACTTGTCAATAGCTCGCCTGGGAAACATCCAGAGAAGTCAAAGACAGTGCTTCTATACTAATTGCCAGGCGCTGAGACGAATGCCGCCAAGATCAAGCGTCTAAGACTTACGGTTCAAGAATTAGCCTCAGAAACAGTGGGAAACAGTGCTTCTATACTAATTGCCAGGCGCTGAGACGAATGCCGCCAAGATCGAGCGTCTATGACTTACGGTTCAAGAATTAGCCTAAGAAACAGTGGTTTTGAACATGCTGCCAATAGCTCGCCTGGGAAACATCCAGAGAAGTCCAAGATAATGTTTTTTAGACTGGCTGCCACGAGCTGAAACGAATGCAACCAAGAGCGAGCGTCTGTCACTTACGGTTCAAGAGTTATTCACAGAAACATGGTTCTGAACTTTGCTGCCAGCCGCGAAAGCGGAAATAACCAAAATCGAGCGTCTAGGATTTACTTGTCAATAGCTCGCCTGGGAAACATCCAGAGAAGTCAAAGACAGTGCTTCTAAACTAAATGCCAGGCGCTGAGACGAATGCCGCCAAGATCAAGCGTCTAAGACTTACGGTTCAAGAATTAGCCTCAGAAACAGTGGGAAACAGTGCTTCTATACTAATTGCCAGGCGCTGAGACGAATGCCGCCAAGATCGAGCGTTTATGACTTACGGTTCAAGAATTAGCCTCAGAAACAGTGGTTTTGAACATGCTGCCAATAGCTCGCCTGGGAAACGTCCAGAGAAGTCCAAGATAGTGTTTTCTAGACTGGCTGCCACGAGCTGCAACGAATGCAACCAAGAGCGAGCGTCTGTGACTTACGGTTCAAGAGTTATTCACAGAAACATGGTTCTGAATATGCTGCCAGCCGCGAAAGCGAAAGTAACCAAGATCGAGCGTCTAGGATTTACTTGTCAATAGCTCGCCTGGGAAACATCCAGAGAAGTCAAAGACAGTGCTTCTATACTAATTGCCAGGCGCTGAGACGAATGCCGCCAAGATCAAGCGTCTAAGACTTACGGTTCAAGAATTAGCCTCAGAAATAGTGGGAAACAGTGCTTCTATACTAATTGCCAGGCGCTGAGACGAATGCCGCCAAGATCGAGCGTCTATGACTTACGGTTCAAGAATTAGCCTCAGAAACAGTGGTTTTGAACATGCTGCCAATAGCTCGCCTGGGAAACATCCAGAGAAGTCCAAGATAATGTTTTTTAGACTGGCTGCCACGAGCTGAAACGAATGCAACCAAGAGCGAGCGTCTGTTACTTACGGTTCAAGAGTTATTCACAGAAACATGGTTCTGAACTTTGCTGCCAGCCGCGAAAGCAAAAGTAACCAAGATCGAGCGTCTAGGATTTACTTGTCAATAGCTCGCCTGGGAAACATCCAGAGAAGTCAAAGACAGTGCTACTATACTAATTGCCAGGCGCTGAGACGAATGCCGCCAAGATCGAGCGTATAAGACTTACGGTTCAAGAATTAGCCTCAGAAACAGTGGGAAACAGTGTTTCTATACTAATTGCCAGGCGCGGAGACGAATGCCGCCAAGATCAAGCGTCAAAGACTTACGGTTCAAGAATTAGCCTCAGAAACAGTGGGAAACAGTGCTTTTATACTAATTGCCAGGCGCTGAGACGAATGCCGCCAAGATCGAGCGTCTATGACTTACGGTTCAAGAATTAGCCTCAGAAACAGTGGTTCTGAACATGCTGCCAATAGCTCGCCTGGGAAACATCCAGAGAAGTCCAAGATAATGTTTTTTTAGACTGGCTGCCACGAGCTGAAACGAATGCAGCCAAGAGCGAGCGTCTGTGACTTACGGTTCAAGAGTTATTCACAGAAACATGGTTCTGAACTTTGCTGCCAGCCGCGAAAGCGAAAGTAACCAAGATCGAGCGTCTAGGATTTACTTGTCAATAGCTCGCCTGGGAAACATCCAGAGAAGTCAAAGACAGTGCTTCTATACTAATTGCCAGGCGCTGAGACGAATGCCGCCAAGATCGAGCGTCTATGACTTACGGTTCAAGAATTAGCCTCAGAAACAGTGGGAAACAGTGCTTCTATACTAATTGCCAGGCGCTGAGACGAATGCCGCAAAGATCGAGCGTCTATGACTTACGGTTCAAGAATTAGCCTCAGAAACAGTGGTTCTGAACATGCTGCCAATAGCTCGCCTGGGAAACATCCAGAGAAGTCCAAGATAGTGTTTTTTAGACTGGCTGCCACGAGCTGAAACAAATGCAACCAAGAGCGAGCGTCTGTGACTTACGGTTCAAGAGTTATTCACAGAAACATGGTTCTGAACTTTGCTGCCAGCCGCGAAAGCAAAAGTAACCAAGATCGAGCGTCTAGGATTTACTTGTCAATAGCTCGCCTGGGAAACATCCAGAGAAGTCAAAGACAGTGCTACTATACTAATTGCCAGGCGCTGAGACGAATGCCGCCAAGATCGAGCGTCTAAGACTTACGGTTCAAGAATTAGCCTCAGAAACAGTGGGAAACAGTGTTTCTATACTAATTGCCAGGCGCGGAGACGAATGCCGCCAAGATCAAGCGTCAAAGACTTACGGTTCAAGAATTAGCCTCAGAAACAGTGGGAAACAGTGCTTTTATACTAATTGCCAGGCGCTGAGACGAATGCCGCCAAGATCGAGCGTCTATGACTTACGGTTCAAGAATTAGCCTCAGAAACAGTGGTTCTGAACATGCTGCCAATAGCTCGCCTGGGAAACATCCAGAGAAGTCCAAGATAGTGTTTTCTAGACTGGCTGCCACGAGCTGCAACGAATGCAACCAAGAGCGAGCGTCTGTGACTTACGGTTCAAGAGTTATTCACAGAAACATGGTTCTGAATATGCTGCCAGCCGCGAAAGCGAAAGTAACCAAGATCGAGCGTCTAGGATTTACTTGTCAATAGCTCGCCTGGGAAACATCCAGAGAAGTCAAAGACAGTGCTTCTATACTAATTGCCAGGCGCTGAGACGAATGCCGCCAAGATCAAGCGTCTAAGACTTACGGTTCAAGAATTAGCCTCAGAAACAGTGGGAAACAGTGCTTCTATACTAATTGCCAGGCGCTGAGACGAATGCCGCCAAGATCGAGCGTCTATGACTTACGGTTCAAGAATTAGCCTCAGAAACAGTGGTTCTGAACATGCTGCCAATAGCTCGCCTGGGAAACATCCAGAGAAGTCCAAGATAGTGTTTTTTAGACTGGCTGCCACGAGCTGAAACAAATGCAACCAAGAGCGAGCGTCTGTGACTTACGGTTCAAGAGTTATTCACAGAAACATGGTTCTGAACTTTGCTGCCAGCCGCGAAAGCAAAAGTAACCAAGATCGAGCGTCTAGGATTTACTTGTCAATAGCTCGCCTGGGAAACATCCAGAGAAGTCAAAGACAGTGCTACTATACTAATTGCCAGGCGCTGAGACGAATGCCGCCAAGATCGAGCGTCTAAGACTTACGGTTCAAGAATTAGCCTCAGAAACAGTGGGAAACAGTGTTTCTATACTAATTGCCAGGCGCGGAGACGAATGCCGCTAAGATCAAGCGTCAAAGACTTACGGTTCAAGAATTAGCCTCAGAAACAGTGGGAAACAGTGCTTTTATACTAATTGCCAGGCGCTGAGACGAATGCCGCCAAGATCGAGCGTCTATGACTTACGGTTCAAGAATTAGCCTCAGAAACAGTGGTTCTGAACATGCTGCCAATAGCTCGCCTGGGAAACATCCAGAGAAGTCCAAGATAGTGTTTTCTAGACTGGCTGCCACGAGCTGCAACGAATGCAACCAAGAGCGAGCGTCTGTGACTTACGGTTCAAGAGTTATTCACAGAAACATGGTTCTGAATATGCTGCCAGCCGCGAAAGCGAAAGTAACCAAGATCGAGCGTCTAGGATTTACTTGTCAATAGCTCGCCTGGGAAACATCCAGAGAAGTCAAAGACAGTGCTTCTATACTAATTGCCAGGCGCTGAGACGAATGCCGCCAAGATCAAGCGTCTAAGACTTACGGTTCAAGAATTAGCCTCAGAAACAGTGGGAAACAGTGCTTCTATACTAATTGCCAGGCGCTGAGACGAATGCCGCCAAGATCGAGCGTCTATGACTTACGGTTCAAGAATTAGCCTCAGAAACAGTGGTTTTGAACATGCTGCCAATAGCTCGCCTGGGAAACATCCAGAGAAGTCCAAGATAATGTTTTTTAGACTGGCTGCCACGAGCTGAAACGAATGCAACCAAGAGCGAGCGTCTGTTACTTACGGTTCAAGAGTTATTCACAGAAACATGGTTCTGAACTTTGCTGCCAGCCGCGAAAGCAAAAGTAACCAAGATCGAGCGTCTAGGATTTACTTGTCAATAGCTCGCCTGGGAAACATCCAGAGAAGTCAAAGACAGTGCTACTATACTAATTGCCAGGCGCTGAGACGAATGCCGCCAAGATCGAGCGTCTAAGACTTACGGTTCAAGAATTAGCCTCAGAAACAGTGGGAAACAGTGTTTCTATACTAATTGCCAGGCGCGGAGACGAATGCCGCCAAGATCAAGCGTCAAAGACTTACGGTTCAAGAATTAGCCTCAGAAACAGTGGGAAACAGTGCTTTTATACTAATTGCCAGGCGCTGAGACGAATGCCGCCAAGATCGAGCGTCTATGACTTACGGTTCAAGAATTAGCCTCAGAAACAGTGGTTCTGAACATGCTGCCAATAGCTCGCCTGGGAAACATCCAGAGAAGTCCAAGATAGTGTTTTTTAGACTGGCTGCCACGAGCTGAAACTAATGCAGCCAAGAGCGAGCGTCTGTCACTTACGGTTCAAGAGTTATTCACAGAAACATGGTTCTGAACTTTGCTGCCAGCCGCGAAAGCGAAAATAACCAAGATCGAGCGTCTAGGATTTACTTGTCAATAGCTCGCCTGGGAAACATCCAGAGAAGTCAAAGACAGTGCTTCTATACTAATTGCCAGGCGCTGAGACGAATGCCGCCAAGATCGAGCGTCTATGACTTACGGTTCAAGAATTAGCCTCAGAAACAGTGGGAAACAGTGCTTCTATACTAATTGCCAGGCGCTGAGACGAATGCCGCCAAGATCGAGCGTCTATGACTTACGGTTCAAGAATTAGCCTCAGAAACAGTGGTTCTGAACATGCTGCCAATAGCTCGCCTGGGAAACATCCAGAGAAGTCCAAGATAGTGTTTTTTAGACTGGCTGCCACGAGCTGAAACAAATGCAACCAAGAGCGAGCGTCTGTGACTTACGGTTCAAGAGTTATTCACAGAAACATGGTTCTGAACTTTGCTGCCAGCCGCGAAAGCAAAAGTAACCAAGATCGAGCGTCTAGGATTTACTTGTCAATAGCTCGCCTGGGAAACATCCAGAGAAGTCAAAGACAGTGCTACTATACTAATTGCCAGGCGCTGAGACGAATGCCGCCAAGATCGAGCGTCTAAGACTTACGGTTCAAGAATTAGCCTCAGAAACAGTGGGAAACAGTGTTTCTATACTAATTGCCAGGCGCGGAGACGAATGCCGCCAAGATCAAGCGTCAAAGACTTACGGTTCAAGAATTAGCCTCAGAAACAGTGGGAAACAGTGCTTTTATACTAATTGCCAGGCGCTGAGACGAATGCCGCCAAGATCGAGCGTCTATGACTTACGGTTCAAGAATTAGCCTCAGAAACAGTGGTTCTGAACATGCTGCCAATAGCTCGCCTGGGAAACATCCAGAGAAGTCCAAGATAGTGTTTTCTAGACTGGCTGCCACGAGCTGCAACGAATGCAACCAAGAGCGAGCGTCTGTGACTTACGGTTCAAGAGTTATTCACAGAAACATGGTTCTGAATATGCTGCCAGCCGCGAAAGCGAAAGTAACCAAGATCGAGCGTCTAGGATTTACTTGTCAATAGCTCGCCTCGGAAACATCCAGAGAAGTCAAAGACAGTGCTTCTATACTAATTGCCAGGCGCTGAGACGAATGCCGCCAAGATCAAGCGTCTAAGACTTACGGTTCAAGAATTAGCCTCAGAAACAGTGGGAAACAGTGCTTCTATACTAATTGCCAGGCGCTGAGACGAATGCCGCCAAGATCGAGCGTCTATGACTTACGGTTCAAGAATTAGCCTCAGAAACAGTGGTTTTGAACATGCTGCCAATAGCTCGCCTGGGAAACATCCAGAGAAGTCCAAGATAATGTTTTTTAGACTGGCTGCCACGAGCTGAAACGAATGCAACCAAGAGCGAGCGTCTGTTACTTACGGTTCAAGAGTTATTCACAGAAACATGGTTCTGAACTTTGCTGCCAGCCGCGAAAGCAAAAGTAACCAAGATCGAGCGTCTAGGATTTACTTGTCAATAGCTCGCCTGGGAAACATCCAGAGAAGTCAAAGACAGTGCTACTATACTAATTGCCAGGCGCTGAGACGAATGCCGCCAAGATCGAGCGTCTAAGACTTACGGTTCAAGAATTAGCCTCAGAAACAGTGGGAAACAGTGCTTTTATACTAATTGCCAGGCGCTGAGACGAATGCCGCCAAGATCGAGCGTCTATGACTTACGGTTCAAGAATTAGCCTCAGAAACAGTGGTTCTGAACATGCTGCCAATAGCTCGCCTGGGAAACATCCAGAGAAGTCCAAGATAGTGTTTTTTAGACTGGCTGCCACGAGCTGAAACGAATGCAGCCAAGAGCGAGCGTCTGTCACTTACGGTTCAAGAGTTATTCACAGAAACATGGTTCTGAACTTTGCTGCCAGCCGCGAAAGCGAAAATAACCAAGATCGAGCGTCTAGGATTTACTTGTCAATAGCTCGCCTGGGAAACATCCAGAGAAGTCAAAGACAGTGCTTCTATACTAATTGCCAGGCGCTGAGACGAATGCCGCCAAGATCGAGCGTCTATGACTTACGGTTCAAGAATTAGCCTCAGAAACAGTGGGAAACAGTGCTTCTATACTAATTGCCAGGCGCTGAGACGAATGCCGCCAAGATCGAGCGTCTATGACTTATGGTTCAAGAATTAGCCTCAGAAACAGTGGTTCTGAACATGCTGCCAATAGCTCGCCTGGGAAACATCCAGAGAAGTCCAAGATAGTGTTTCTTTAGACTGGCTGCCACGAGCTGAAACGAATGCAGCCAAGAGCGAGCGTCTGTGACTTACGGTTCAAGAGTTATTCACAGAAACATGGTTCTGAACTTTGCTGCCAGCCGCGAAAGCGAAAGTAACCAAGATCGAGCGTCTAGGATTTACTTGTCAATAGCTCGCCTGGGAAACATCCAGAGAAGTCAAAGACAGTGCTTCTATACTAATTGCCAGGCGCTGAGACGAATGCCGCCAAGATCGAGCGTCTATGACTTACGGTTCAAGAATTAGCCTCAGAAACAGTGCTTCTATACTAATTGCCAGGCGCTGAGACGAATGCCGCAAAGATCGAGCGTCTATGACTTACGGTTCAAGAATTAGCCTCAGAAACAGTGGTTCTGAACATGCTGCCAATAGCTCGCCTGGGAAACATCCAGAGAAGTCCAAGATAGTGTTTTTTAGACTGGCTGCCACGAGCTGAAACGAATGCAACCAAGAGCGAGCGTCTGTGACTTACGGTTCAAGAGTTATTCACAGAAACATGGTTCTGAACTTTGCTGCCAGCCGCGAAAGCAAAAGTAACCAAGATCGAGCGTCTAGGATTTACTTGTCAATAGCTCGCCTGGGAAACATCCAGAGAAGTCAAAGACAGTGCTACTATACTAATTGCCAGGCGCTGAGACGAATGCCGCCAAGATCGAGCGTCTAAGACTTACGGTTCAAGAATTAGCCTCAGAAACAGTGGGAAACAGTGTTTCTATACTAATTGCCAGGCGCGGAGACGAATGCCGCCAAGATCAAGCGTCAAAGACTTACGGTTCAAGAATTAGCCTCAGAAACAGTGCTTTTATACTAATTGCCAGGCGCTGAGACGAATGCCGCCAAGATCGAGCGTCTATGACTTACGGTTCAAGAATTAGCCTCAGAAACAGTGGTTCTGAACATGCTGCCAATAGCTCGCCTGGGAAACATCCAGAGAAGTCCAAGATAGTGTTTTTTATAGACTGGCTGCCACGAGCTGAAACGAATGCAGCCAAGAGCGAGCGTCTGTCACTTACGGTTCAAGAGTTATTCACAGAAACATGGTTCTGAACTTTGCTGCCAGCCGCGAAAGCGAAAGTAACCAAGATCGAGCGTCTAGGATTTACTTGTCAATAGCTCGCCTGGGAAACATCCAGAGAAGTCAAAGACAGTGCTTCTATACTAATTGCCAGGCGCTGAGACGAATGCCGCCAAGATCGAGCGTCTATGACTTACGGTTCAAGAATTAGCCTCAGAAACAGTGGGAAACAGTGCTTCTATACTAATTGCCAGGCGCTGAGACGAATGCCGCCAAGATCGAGCGTCTATGACTTACGGTTCAAGAATTAGCCTCAGAAACAGTGGTTCTGAACATGCTGCCAATAGCTCGCCTGGGAAACATCCAGAGAAGTCCAAGATAGTGTTTTTTTTAGACTGGCTGCCACGAGCTGAAACGAATGCAGCCAAGAGCGAGCGTCTGTGACTTACGGTTCAAGAGTTATTCACAGAAACATGGTTCTGAACTTTGCTGCCAGCCGCGAAAGCGAAAGTAACCAAGATCGAGCGTCTAGGATTTACTTGTCAATAGCTCGCCTGGGAAACATCCAGAGAAGTCAAAGACAGTGCTTCTATACTAATTGCCAGGCGCTGAGACGAATGCCGCCAAGATCGAGCGTCTATGACTTACGGTTCAAGAATTAGCCTCAGAAACAGTGGGAAACAGTGCTTCTATACTAATTGCCAGGCGCTGAGACGAATGCCGCAAAGATCGAGCGTCTATGACTTACGGTTCAAGAATTAGCCTCAGAAACAGTGGTTCTGAACATGCTGCCAATAGCTCGCCTGGGAAACATCCAGAGAAGTCCAAGATAGTGTTTTTTAAGACTGGCTGCCACGAGCTGAAACGAATGCAGCCAAGAGCGAGCGTCTGTGACTTACGGTTCAAGAGTTATTCACAGAAACATGGTTCTGAACTTTGCTGCCAGCCGCGAAAGCGAAAGTAACCAAGATCGAGCGTCTAGGATTTACTTGTCAATAGCTCGCCTGGGAAACATCCAGAGAAGTCAAAGACAGTGCTTCTATACTAATTGCCAGGCGCAGAGACGAATGCCGCCAAGATCAAGCGTCTAAGACTTACGGTTCAAGAATTAGCCTCAGAAACAGTGGGAAACAGTGCTTCTATACTAATTGCCAGGCGCTGAGACGAATGCCGCCAAGATCGAGCGTCTATGACTTACGGTTCAAGAATTAGCCTCAGAAACAGTGGGAAACAGTGCTTTTATACTAATTGCCAGGCGCTGAGACGAATGCCGCCAAGATCGAGCGTCTATGACTTACGGTTCAAGAATTAGCCTCAGAAACAGTGGTTCTAAACATGCTGCCAATAGCTTGCCTGCGAAACATCCAGAGAAGTCCAAGATAGTGTTTTTTAGACTGGCTGCCACGAGCTGAAACGAATGCAGCCAAGAGCGAGCGTCTGTGACTTACGGTTCAAGAGTTATTCACAGAAACATGGTTCTGAACTTTGCTGCCAGCCGCGAAAGCGAAAATAACCAAGATCGAGCGTCTAGGATTTACTTGTCAATAGCTCGCCTGGGAAACATCCAGAGAAGTCAAAGACAGTGCTTCTATACTAATTGCCAGGCGCTGAGACGAATGCCGCCAAGATCGAGCGTCTATGACTTACGGTTCAAGAATTAGCCTCAGAAACAGTGGGAAACAGTGCTTCTATACTAATTGCCAGGCGCTGAGACGAATGCCGCCAAGATCGAGCGTCTATGACTTACGGTTCAAGAATTAGCCTCAGAAACAGTGGTTCTGAACATGCTGCCAATAGCTCGCCTGGGAAACATCCAGAGAAGTCCAAGATAGTGTTTTTTTAGACTGGCTGCCACGAGCTGAAACGAATGCAGCCAAGAGCGAGCGTCTGTGACTTACGGTTCAAGAGTTATTCACAGAAACATGGTTCTGAACTTTGCTGCCAGCCGCGAAAGCGAAAGTAACCAAGATCGAGCGTCTAGGATTTACTTGTCAATAGCTCGCCTGGGAAACATCCAGAGAAGTCAAAGACAGTGCTTCTATACTAATTGCCAGGCGCTGAGACGAATGCCGCCAAGATCGAGCGTCTATGACTTACGGTTCAAGAATTAGCCTCAGAAACAGTGGGAAACAGTGCTTCTATACTAATTGCCAGGCGCTGAGACGAATGCCGCAAAGATCGAGCGTCTATGACTTACGGTTCAAGAATTAGCCTCAGAAACAGTGGTTCTGAACATGCTGCCAATAGCTCGCCTGGGAAACATCCAGAGAAGTCCAAGATAGTGTTTTTTAGACTGGCTGCCACGAGCTGAAACGAATGCAACCAAGAGCGAGCGTCTGTGACTTACGGTTCAAGAGTTATTCACAGAAACATGGTTCTGAACTTTGCTGCCAGCCGCGAAAGCAAAAGTAACCAAGATCGAGCGTCTAGGATTTACTTGTCAATAGCTCGCCTGGGAAACATCCAGAGAAGTCAAAGACAGTGCTACTATACTAATTGCCAGGCGCTGATACGAATGCCGCCAAGATCGAGCGTCTAAGACTTACGATTCAAGAATTAGCCTCAGAAACAGTGGGAAACAGTGTTTCTATACTAATTGCCAGGCGCGGAGACGAATGCCGCCAAGATCAAGCGTCAAAGACTTACGGTTCAAGAATTAGCCTCAGAAACAGTGCTTTTATACTAATTGCCAGGCGCTGAGACGAATGCCGCCAAGATCGAGCGTCTATGACTTACGGTTCAAGAATTAGCCTCAGAAACAGTGGTTCTGAACATGCTGCCAATAGCTCGCCTGGGAAACATCCAGAGAAGTCCAAGATAGTGTTTTTTAGACTGGCTGCCACGAGCTGAAACGAATGCAGCCAAGAGCGAGCGTCTGTCACTTACGGTTCAAGAGTTATTCACAGAAACATGGTTCTGAACTTTGCTGCCAGCCGCGAAAGCGAAAATAACCAAGATCGAGCGTCTAGGATTTACTTGTCAATAGCTCGCCTGGGAAACATCCAGAGAAGTCAAAGACAGTGCTTCTATACTAATTGCCAGGCGCTGAGACGAATGCCGCCAAGATCGAGCGTCTATGACTTACGGTTCAAGAATTAGCCTCAGAAACAGTGGGAAACAGTGCTTCTATACTAATTGCCAGGCGCTGAGACGAATGCCGCCAAGATCGAGCGTCTATGACTTACGGTTCAAGAATTAGCCTCAGAAACAGTGGTTCTGAACATGCTGCCAATAGCTCGCCTGGGAAACATCCAGAGAAGTCCAAGATAGTGTTTTTTTTAGACTGGCTGCCACGAGCTGAAACGAATACAGCCAAGAGCGAGCGTCTGTGACTTACGGTTCAAGAGTTATTTACAGAAACATGGTTCTGAACTTTGCTGCCAGCCGCGAAAGCGAAAGTAACCAAGATCGAGCGTCTAGGATTTACTTGTCAATAGCTCGCCTGGGAAACATCCAGAGAAGTCAAAGACAGTGCTTCTATACTAATTGCCAGGCGCTGAGACGAATGCCGCCAAGATCGAGCGTCTATGACTTACGGTTCAAGAATTAGCCTCAGAAACAGTGGGAAACAGTGCTTCTATACTAATTGCCAGGCGCTGAGACGAATGCCGCAAAGATCGAGCGTCTATGACTTACGGTTCAAGAATTAGCCTCAGAAACAGTGGTTCTGAACATGCTGCCAATAGCTCGCCTGGGAAACATCCAGAGAAGTCCAAGATAGTGTTTTTTAAGACTGGCTGCCACGAGCTGAAACGAATGCAGCCAAGAGCGAGCGTCTGTGACTTACGGTTCAAGAGTTATTCACAGAAACATGGTTCTGAACTTTGCTGCCAGCCGCGAAAGCGAAAGTAACCAAGATCGAGCGTCTAGGATTTACTTGTCAATAGCTCGCCTGGGAAACATCCAGAGAAGTCAAAGACAGTGCTTCTATACTAATTGCCAGGCGCAGAGACGAATGCCGCCAAGATCAAGCGTCTAAGACTTACGGTTCAAGAATTAGCCTCAGAAACAGTGGGAAACAGTGCTTCTATACTAATTGCCAGGCGCTGAGACGAATGCCACCAAGATCGAGCGTCTATGACTTACGGTTCAAGAATTAGCCTCAGAAACAGTGGGAAACAGTGCTTTTATACTAATTGCCAGGCGCTGAGACGAATGCCGCCAAGATCGAGCGTCTATGACTTACGGTTCAAGAATTAGACTCAGAAACAGTGGTTCTAAACATGCTGCCAATAGCTCGCCTGCGAAACATCAAGAGAAGTCCAAGATAGTGTTTTTTAGACTGGCTGCCACGAGCTGAAACGAATGCAGCCAAGAGCGAGCGTCTGTGACTTACGGTTCAAGAGTTATTCACAGAAACATGGTTCTGAACTTTGCTGCCAGCCGCGAAAGCGAAAATAACCAAGATCGAGCGTCTAGGATTTACTTGTCAATAGCTCGCCTGGGAAACATCCAGAGAAGTCAAAGACAGTGCTTCTATACTAATTGCCAGGCGCTGAGACGAATGCCGCCAAGATCGAGCGTCTATGACTTACGGTTCAAGAATTAGCCTCAGAAACAGTGGGAAACAGTGCTTCTATACTAATTGCCAGGCGCTGAGACGAATGCCGCCAAGATCGAGCGTCTATGACTTACGGTTCAAGAATTAGCCTCAGAAACAGTGGTTCTGAACATGCTGCCAATAGCTCGCCTGGGAAACATCCAGAGAAGTCCAAGATAGTGTTTTTTTAGACTGGCTGCCACGAGCTGAAACGAATGCAGCCAAGAGCGAGCGTCTGTGACTTACGGTTCAAGAGTTATTCACAGAAACATGGTTCTGAACTTTGCTGCCAGCCGCGAAAGCGAAAGTAACCAAGATCGAGCGTCTAGGATTTACTTGTCAATAGCTCGCCTGGGAAACATCCAGAGAAGTCAAAGACAGTGCTTCTATACTAATTGCCAGGCGCTGAGACGAATGCCGCCAAGATCGAGCGTCTATGACTTACGGTTCAAGAATTAGCCTCAGAAACAGTGGGAAACAGTGCTTCTATACTAATTGCCAGGCGCTGAGACGAATGCCGCAAAGATCGAGCGTCTATGACTTACGGTTCAAGAATTAGCCTCAGAAACAGTGGTTCTGAACATGCTGCCAATAGCTCGCCTGGGAAACATCCAGAGAAGTCCAAGATAGTGTTTTTTAGACTGGCTGCCACGAGCTGAAACGAATGCAACCAAGAGCGAGCGTCTGTGACTTACGGTTCAAGAGTTATTCACAGAAACATGTTTCTGAACTTTGCTGCCAGCCGCGAAAGCAAAAGTAACCAAGATCGAGCGTCTAGGATTTACTTGTCAATAGCTCGCCTGGGAAACATCCAGAGAAGTCAAAGACAGTGCTACTATACTAATTGCCAGGCGCTGAGACGAATGCCGCCAAGATCGAGCGTCTAAGACTTACGGTTCAAGAATTAGCCTCAGAAACAGTGGGAAACAGTGTTTCTATACTAATTGCCAGGCGCGGAGACGAATGCCGCCAAGATCAAGCGTCAAAGACTTACGGTTCAAGAATTAGCCTCAGAAACAGTGCTTTTATACTAATTGCCAGGCGCTGAGACGAATGCCGCCAAGATCGAGCGTCTATGACTTACGGTTCAAGAATTAGCCTCAGAAACAGTGGTTCTGAACATGCTGCCAATAGCTCGCCTGGGAAACATCCAGAGAAGTCCAAGATAGTGTTTTTTAGACTGGCTGCCACGAGCTGAAACGAATGCAGCCAAGAGCGAGCGTCTGTCACTTACGGTTCAAGAGTTATTCACAGAAACATGGTTCTGAACTTTGCTGCCAGCCGCGAAAGCGAAAATAACCAAGATCGAGCGTCTAGGATTTACTTGTCAATAGCTCGCCTGGGAAACATCCAGAGAAGTCAAAGACAGTGCTTCTATACTAATTGCCAGGCGCTGAGACGAATGCCGCCAAGATCGAGCGTCTATGACTTACGGTTCAAGAATTAGCCTCAGAAACAGTGGTTCTGAACATGCTGCCAATAGCTCGCCTGGGAAACATCCAGAGAAGTCCAAGATAATGTTTTTTTAGACTGGCTGCCACGAGCTGAAACGAATGCAGCCAAGAGCGAGCGTCTGTCACTTACGGTTCAAGAGTTATTCACAGAAACATGGTTCTGAACTTTGCTGCCAGCCGCGAAAGCGAAAGTAACCAAGATCGAGCGTCTAGGATTTACTTGTCAATAGCTCGCCTGGGAAACATCCAGAGAAGTCAAAGACAGTGCTTCTATACTAATTGCCAGGCGCAGAGACGAATGCCGCCAAGATCAAGCGTCTAAGACTTACGGTTCAAGAATTAGCCTCAGAAACAGTGGGAAACAGTGCTTCTATACTAATTGCCAGGCGCTGAGACGAATGCCGCCAAGATCGAGCGTCTATGACTTACGGTTCAAGAATTAGCCTCAGAAACAGTGGGAAACAGTGCTTTTATACTAATTGCCAGGCGCTGAGACGAATGCCGCCAAGATCGAGCGTCTATGACTTACGGTTCAAGAATTAGCCTCAGAAACAGTGGTTCTAAACATGCTGCCAATAGCTTGCCTGCGAAACATCCAGAGAAGTCCAAGATAGTGTTTTTTAGACTGGCTGCCACGAGCTGAAACGAATGCAGCCAAGAGCGAGCGTCTGTGACTTACGGTTCAAGAGTTATTCACAGAAACATGGTTCTGAACTTTGCTGCAAGCCGCGAAAGCGAAAATAACCAAGATCGAGCGTCTAGGATTTACTTGTCAATAGCTCGCCTGGGAAACATCCAGAGAAGTCAAAGACAGTGCTTCTATACTAATTGCCAGGCGCTGAGACGAATGCCGCCAAGATCGAGCGTCTATGACTTACGGTTCAAGAATTAGCCTCAGAAACAGTGGGAAACAGTGCTTCTATACTAATTGCCAGGCGCTGAGACGAATGCCGCCAAGATCGAGCGTCTATGACTTACGGTTCAAGAATTAGCCTCAGAAACAGTGGTTCTGAACATGCTGCCAATAGCTCGCCTGGGAAACATCCAGAGAAGTCCAAGATAGTGTTTTTTTAGACTGGCTGCCACGAGCTGAAACGAATGCAGCCAAGAGCGAGCGTCTGTGACTTACGGTTCAAGAGTTATTCACAGAAACATGGTTCTGAACTTTGCTGCCAGCCGCGAAAGCGAAAGTAACCAAGATCGAGCGTCTAGGATTTACTTGTCAATAGCTCGCCTGGGAAACATCCAGAGAAGTCAAAGACAGTGCTTCTATACTAATTGCCAGGCGCTGAGACGAATGCCGCCAAGATCGAGCGTCTATGACTTACGGTTCAAGAATTAGCCTCAGAAACAGTGGGAAACAGTGCTTCTATACTAATTGCCAGGCGCTGAGACGAATGCCGCAAAGATCGAGCGTCTATGACTTACGGTTCAAGAATTAGCCTCAGAAACAGTGGTTCTGAACATGCTGCCAATAGCTCGCCTGGGAAACATCCAGAGAAGTCCAAGATAGTGTTTTTTAGACTGGCTGCCACGAGCTGAAACGAATGCAACCAAGAGCGAGCGTCTGTGACTTACGGTTCAAGAGTTATTCACAGAAACATGGTTCTGAACTTTGCTGCCAGCCGCGAAAGCAAAAGTAACCAAGATCGAGCGTCTAGGATTTACTTGTCAATAGCTCGCCTGGGAAACATCCAGAGAAGTCAAAGACAGTGCTACTATACTAATTGCCAGGCGCTGAGACGAATGCCGCCAAGATCGAGCGTCTAAGACTTACGATTCAAGAATTAGCCTCAGAAACAGTGGGAAACAGTGTTTCTATACTAATTGCCAGGCGCGGAGACGAATGCCGCCAAGATCAAGCGTCAAAGACTTACGGTTCAAGAATTAGCCTCAGAAACAGTGCTTTTATACTAATTGCCAGGCGCTGAGACGAATGCCGCCAAGATCGAGCGTCTATGACTTACGGTTCAAGAATTAGCCTCAGAAACAGTGGTTCTGAACATGCTGCCAATAGCTCGCCTGGGAAACATCCAGAGAAGTCCAAGATAGTGTTTTTTAGACTGGCTGCCACGAGCTGAAACGAATGCAGCCAAGAGCGAGCGTCTGTCACTTACGGTTCAAGAGTTATTCACAGAAACATGGTTCTGAACTTTGCTGCCAGCCGCGAAAGCGAAAATAACCAAGATCGAGCGTCTAGGATTTACTTGTCAATAGCTCGCCTGGGAAACATCCAGAGAAGTCAAAGACAGTGCTTCTATACTAATTGCCAGGCGCTGAGACGAATGCCGCCAAGATCGAGCGTCTATGACTTACGGTTCAAGAATTAGCCTCAGAAACAGTGGGAAACAGTGCTTCTATACTAATTGCCAGGCGCTGAGACGAATGCCGCCAAGATCGAGCGTCTATGACTTACGGTTCAAGAATTAGCCTCAGAAACAGTGGTTCTGAACATGCTGCCAATAGCTCGCCTGGGAAACATCCAGAGAAGTCCAAGATAGTGTTTTTTTTAGACTGGCTGCCACGAGCTGAAACGAATACAGCCAAGAGCGAGCGTCTGTGACTTACGGTTCAAGAGTTATTTACAGAAACATGGTTCTGAACTTTGCTGCCAGCCGCGAAAGCGAAAGTAACCAAGATCGAGCGTCTAGGATTTACTTGTCAATAGCTCGCCTGGGAAACATCCAGAGAAGTCAAAGACAGTGCTTCTATACTAATTGCCAGGCGCTGAGACGAATGCCGCCAAGATCGAGCGTCTATGACTTACGGTTCAAGAATTAGCCTCAGAAACAGTGGGAAACAGTGCTTCTATACTAATTGCCAGGCGCTGAGACGAATGCCGCAAAGATCGAGCGTCTATGACTTACGGTTCAAGAATTAGCCTCAGAAACAGTGGTTCTGAACATGCTGCCAATAGCTCGCCTGGGAAACATCCAGAGAAGTCCAAGATAGTGTTTTTTAAGACTGGCTGCCACGAGCTGAAACGAATGCAGCCAAGAGCGAGCGTCTGTGACTTACGGTTCAAGAGTTATTCACAGAAACATGGTTCTGAACTTTGCTGCCAGCCGCGAAAGCGAAAGTAACCAAGATCGAGCGTCTAGGATTTACTTGTCAATAGCTCGCCTGGGAAACATCCAGAGAAGTCAAAGACAGTGCTTCTATACTAATTGCCAGGCGCAGAGACGAATGCCGCCAAGATCAAGCGTCTAAGACTTACGGTTCAAGAATTAGCCTCAGAAACAGTGGGAAACAGTGCTTCTATACTAATTGCCAGGCGCTGAGACGAATGCCACCAAGATCGAGCGTCTATGACTTACGGTTCAAGAATTAGCCTCAGAAACAGTGGGAAACAGTGCTTTTATACTAATTGCCAGGCGCTGAGACGAATGCCGCCAAGATCGAGCGTCTATGACTTACGGTTCAAGAATTAGCCTCAGAAACAGTGGTTCTAAACATGCTGCCAATAGCTCGCCTGCGAAACATCCAGAGAAGTCCAAGATAGTGTTTTTTAGACTGGCTGCCACGAGCTGAAACGAATGCAGCCAAGAGCGAGCGTCTGTGACTTACGGTTCAAGAGTTATTCACAGAAACATGGTTCTGAACTTTGCTGCCAGCCGCGAAAGCGAAAATAACCAAGATCGAGCGTCTAGGATTTACTTGTCAATAGCTCGCCTGGGAAACATCCAGAGAAGTCAAAGACAGTGCTTCTATACTAATTGCCAGGCGCTGAGACGAATGCCGCCAAGATCGAGCGTCTATGACTTACGGTTCAAGAATTAGCCTCAGAAACAGTGGGAAACAGTGCTTCTATACTAATTGCCAGGCGCTGAGACGAATGCCGCCAAGATCGAGCGTCTATGACTTACGGTTCAAGAATTAGCCTCAGAAACAGTGGTTCTGAACATGCTGCCAATAGCTCGCCTGGGAAACATCCAGAGAAGTCCAAGATAGTGTTTTTTTAGACTGGCTGCCACGAGCTGAAACGAATGCAGCCAAGAGCGAGCGTCTGTGACTTACGGTTCAAGAGTTATTCACAGAAACATGGTTCTGAACTTTGCTGCCAGCCGCGAAAGCGAAAGTAACCAAGATCGAGCGTCTAGGATTTACTTGTCAATAGCTCGCCTGGGAAACATCCAGAGAAGTCAAAGACAGTGCTTCTATACTAATTGCCAGGCGCTGAGACGAATGCCGCCAAGATCGAGCGTCTATGACTTACGGTTCAAGAATTAGCCTCAGAAACAGTGGGAAACAGTGCTTCTATACTAATTGCCAGGCGCTGAGACGAATGCCGCAAAGATCGAGCGTCTATGACTTACGGTTCAAGAATTAGCCTCAGAAACAGTGGTTCTGAACATGCTGCCAATAGCTCGCCTGGGAAACATCCAGAGAAGTCCAAGATAGTGTTTTTTAGACTGGCTGCCACGAGCTGAAACGAATGCAACCAAGAGCGAGCGTCTGTGACTTACGGTTCAAGAGTTATTCACAGAAACATGTTTCTGAACTTTGCTGCCAGCCGCGAAAGCAAAAGTAACCAAGATCGAGCGTCTAGGATTTACTTGTCAATAGCTCGCCTGGGAAACATCCAGAGAAGTCAAAGACAGTGCTACTATACTAATTGCCAGGCGCTGAGACGAATGCCGCCAAGATCGAGCGTCTAAGACTTACGGTTCAAGAATTAGCCTCAGAAACAGTGGGAAACAGTGTTTCTATACTAATTGCCAGGCGCGGAGACGAATGCCGCCAAGATCAAGCGTCAAAGACTTACGGTTCAAGAATTAGCCTCAGAAACAGTGCTTTTATACTAATTGCCAGGCGCTGAGACGAATGCCGCCAAGATCGAGCGTCTATGACTTACGGTTCAAGAATTAGCCTCAGAAACAGTGGTTCTGAACATGCTGCCAATAGCTCGCCTGGGAAACATCCAGAGAAGTCCAAGATAGTGTTTTTTAGACTGGCTGCCACGAGCTGAAACGAATGCAGCCAAGAGCGAGCGTCTGTCACTTACGGTTCAAGAGTTATTCACAGAAACATGGTTCTGAACTTTGCTGCCAGCCGCGAAAGCGAAAATAACCAAGATCGAGCGTCTAGGATTTACTTGTCAATAGCTCGCCTGGGAAACATCCAGAGAAGTCAAAGACAGTGCTTCTATACTAATTGCCAGGCGCTGAGACGAATGCCGCCAAGATCGAGCGTCTATGACTTACGGTTCAAGAATTAGCCTCAGAAACAGTGGGAAACAGTGCTTCTATACTAATTGCCAGGCGCTGAGACGAATGCCGCCAAGATCGAGCGTCTATGACTTACGGTTCAAGAATTAGCCTCAGAAACAGTGGTTCTGAACATGCTGCCAATAGCTCGCCTGGGAAACATCCAGAGAAGTCCAAGATAGTGTTTTTTTTAGACTGGCTGCCACGAGCTGAAACGAATACAGCCAAGAGCGAGCGTCTGTGACTTACGGTTCAAGAGTTATTCACAGAAACATGGTTCTGAACTTTGCTGCCAGCCGCGAAAGCGAAAGTAACCAAGATCGAGCGTCTAGGATTTACTTGTCAATAGCTCGCCTGGGAAACATCCAGAGAAGTCAAAGACAGTGCTTCTATACTAATTGCCAGGCGCTGAGACGAATGCCGCCAAGATCGAGCGTCTATGACTTACGGTTCAAGAATTAGCCTCAGAAACAGTGGGAAACAGTGCTTCTATACTAATTGCCAGGCGCTGAGACGAATGCCGCAAAGATCGAGCGTCTATGACTTACGGTTCAAGAATTAGCCTCAGAAACAGTGGTTCTGAACATGCTGCCAATAGCTCGCCTGGGAAACATCCAGAGAAGTCCAAGATAGTATTTTTTAAGACTGGCTGCCACGAGCTGAAACGAATGCAGCCAAGAGCGAGCGTCTGTGACTTACGGTTCAAGAGTTATTCACAGAAACATGGTTCTGAACTTTGCTGCCAGCCGCGAAAGCGAAAGTAACCAAGATCGAGCGTCTAGGATTTACTTGTCAATAGCTCGCCTGGGAAACATCCAGAGAAGTCAAAGACAGTGCTTCTATACTAATTGCCAGGCGCAGAGACGAATGCCGCCAAGATCAAGCGTCTAAGACTTACGGTTCAAGAATTAGCCTCAGAAACAGTGGGAAACAGTGCTTCTATACTAATTGCCAGGCGCTGAGACGAATGCCGCCAAGATCGAGCGTCTATGACTTACGGTTCAAGAATTAGCCTCAGAAACAGTGGGAAACAGTGCTTTTATACTAATTGCCAGGCGCTGAGACGAATGCCGCCAAGATCGAGCGTCTATGACTTACGGTTCAAGAATTAGCCTCAGAAACAGTGGTTCTAAACATGCTGCCAATAACTCGCCTGCGAAACATCCAGAGAAGTCCAAGATAGTGTTTTTTAGACTGGCTGCCACGAGCTGAAACGAATGCAGCCAAGAGCGAGCGTCTGTGACTTACGGTTCAAGAGTTATTCACAGAAACATGGTTCTGAACTTTGCTGCCAGCCGCGAAAGCGAAAATAACCAAGATCGAGCGTCTAGGATTTACTTGTCAATAGCTCGCCTGGGAAACATCCAGTGAAGTCAAAGACAGTGCTTCTATACTAATTGCCAGGCGCTGAGACGCATGCCGCCAAGATCGAGCGTCTAAGACTTACGGTTCAAGAATTAGCCTCAGAAACAGTGGGAAACAGTGTTTCTATACTAATTGCCAGGCGCTGAGACGAATGCCGCCAAGATCAAGCGTCAAAGACTTACGGTTCAAGAATTAGCCTCAGAAACAGTGGGAAACAGTGCTTTTATACTAATTGCCAGGCGCTGAGACGAATGCCGCCAAGATCGAGCGTCTATGACTTACGGTTCAAGAATTAGCCTCAGAAACAGTGGGAAACAGTGCTTCTATTCTAATTGCCAGGCGCTGAGACGAATGCCGCCAAGATCGAGCGTCTATGACTTACGGTTCAAGAATTAGCCTCAGAAACAGTGTTTCTGAACATGCTGCCAATAGCTCGCCTGGGAAACATCCAGAGAAGTCCAAGATAGTGTTTTTTAGACTGGCTGCCACGAGCTGAAACGAATGCAGCCAAGAGCGAGCGTCTGTGACTTACGGTTCAAGAGTTATTCACAGAAACATGGTTCTGAACTTTGCTGCCAGCCGCGAAAGCAAAATTAACCAAGATCGAGCGTCTAGGATTTACTTGTCAATAGCTCGCCTGGGAAACATCCAGAGAAGTCAAAGACAGTGCTACTATACTAATTGCCAGGCGCTGAGACGAATGCCGCCAAGATCGAGCGTCGAAGACTTACGGTTCAAGAATTAGCCTCAGAAACAGTGGGAAACAGTGTTTCTATACTAATTGCCAGGCGCGGAGACGAATGCCGCCAAGATCAAGCGTCAAAGACTTACGGTTCAAGAATTAGCCTCAGAAACAGTGGGAAACAGTGCTTTTATACTAATTGCCAGGCGCTGAGACGAATGCCGCCAAGATCGAGCGTCTATGACTTACGGTTCAAGAATTAGCCTCAGAAACAGTGGTTCTAAACATGCTGCCAATAGCTCGCCTGGGAAACATCCAGAGAAGTCCAAGATAGTGTTTTTTAGACTGGCTGCCACGAGCTGAAACGAATGCAGCCAAGAGCGAGCGTCTGTCACTTACCGTTCAAGAGTTATTCACATAAACATGGTTCTGAACTTTGCTGCCAGCCGCGAAAGCGAAAGCAACCAAGATCGAGCGTCTAGGATTTACTTGTCAATAGCTCGCCTGGAAAACATCCAGAGAAGTCAAAGACAGTGCAGCTATACTAATTGCCAGGCGCTGAGACGAATGCCGCCAAGATCAAGCGTCTAAGACTTACGGTTCAAGAATTAGCCTCAGAAACAGTGGGAAACAGTGCTTCTATACTAATTGCCAGGCGCTGAGACGAATGCCGCCAAGATCGAGCGTCTATGACTTACGGTTCAAGAATTAGCCTCAGAAACAGTGGTTTTGAACATGCTGCCAATAGCTCGCCTGGGAAACATCCAGAGAAGTCCAAGATAGTGTTTTTTAGACTGGCTGCCACGAGCTGAAACGAATACAGCCAAGAGCGAGCGTCTGTCACTTACGGTTCAAGAGTTATTCACAGAAACATGGTTCTGAACTTTGCTGCCAGCCGCGAAAGCGAAAATAACCAAGATCGAGCGTCTAGGATTTACTTGTCAATAGCTCGCCTGGGAAACATCCAGAGAAGTCAAAGACAGTGCTTCTATACTAATTGCCAGGCGTTGAGACGAATGCCGCCAAGATCGAGCGTCTGTGACTTACGGTTCAAGAATTAGCCTCAGAAACAGTGGGAAACAGTGCTTCTATACTAATTGCCAGGCGCTGAGACGAATGCCGCCAAGATCAAGCGTTTATGACTTACGGTTCAAGAATTAGCCTCAGAAACTGTGGTTTTGAACATGCTGCCAATAGCTCGCCTGGGAAACATCCAGAGAAGTCCAAGATAGTGTTTTTTAGACTGGCTGCCACGAGCTGAAACGAATGCAACCAAGAGCGAGCGTCTGTGACTTACTGTTCAAGAGTTATTCACAGAAACATGGTTCTGAACTTTGCTGCCAGCCGCGAAAGCGAAAGTAACCAAGATCGAGCGTCTAGGATTTACTTGTCAATAGCTCGCCTGGGAAACATCCAGAGAAGTCAAAGACAGTGCTTCTATACTAATTGCCAGGCGCTGAGACGAATGCCGCCAAGATAAAGCGTCTAAGACTTACGGTTCAAGAATTAGCATCAGAAACAGTGGGAAACAGTGCTTCTATACTAATTGCCAGGCGCTGAGACGAATGCCGCCAAGATCGAGCGTCTATGACTTACGGTTCAAGAATTAGCCTCAGAAACAGTGGTTTTGAACATGCTGCCAATAGCTCGCCTGGGAAACATCCAGAGAAGTCCAAGATAATGTTTTTTAGACTGGCTGCCACGAGCTGAAACGAATGCAACCAA
Source organism: Rhinoderma darwinii (assembly GCF_050947455.1). Lineage (NCBI taxonomy): Eukaryota > Metazoa > Chordata > Amphibia > Anura > Rhinodermatidae > Rhinoderma > Rhinoderma darwinii. The sequence continues at coordinate 49,330 of NW_027464258.1, forward strand.
GAGCGAGCGTCTGTGACTTACGGTTCAAGAGTTATTCACAGAAACATGGTTCTGAACTTTGCTGCCAGCCGCGAAAGCAAAAGTAACCAAGATCGAGCGTCTAGGATTTACTTGTCAATAGCTCGCCTGGGAAACATCCAGAGAAGTCAAAGACAGTGCTACTATACTAATTGCCAGGCGCTGAGACGAATGCCGCCAAGATCGAGCGTCTAAGACGGTTCAAGAATTAGCCTCAGAAACAGTGGGAAACAGTGTTTCTATACTAATTGCCAGGCGCGGAGACGAATGCCGCCAAGATCAAGCGTCAAAGACTTACGGTTCAAGAATTAGCCTCAGAAACAGTGGGAAACAGTGCTTTTATACTAATTGCCAGGCGCTGAGACGAATGACGCCAAGATCGAGCGTCTATGACTTACGGTTCAAGAATTAGCCTCAGAAACAGTGGTTCTAAACATGCTGCCAATAGGTCGCCTGCGAAACATCCAGAGAAGTCCAAGATAGTGTTTTTTAGACTGGCTGCCACGAGCTGAAACGAATGCAGCCAAGAGCGAGCGTCTGTCACTTACGGTTCAAGAGTTATTCACATAAACATGGTTCTGAACTTTGCTGCCAGCCGCGAAAGCGAAAGCAACCAAGATCGAGCGTCTAGGATTTACTTGTCAATAGCTCGCCTGGAAAACATCCAGAGAAGTCAAAGACAGTGCAGCTATACTAATTGCCAGGCGCTGAGACGAATGCCGCCAAGATCGAGCGTCGAAGACTTACGGTTCAAGAATTAGCCTCAGAAACAGTGGGAAACAGTGTTTCTATACTAATTGCCAGGCGCGGAGACGAATGCCGCCAAGATCAAGCGTCAAAGACTTACGGTTCAAGAATTAGCCTCAGAAACAGTGGGAAACAGTGCTTTTATACTAATTGCCAGGCGCTGAGACGAATGCCGCCAAGATCGAGCGTCTATGACTTACGGTTCAAGAATTAGCCTCAGAAACAGTGGGAAACAGTGCTCTATTCTAATTGCCAGGCGCTGAGACGAATGCCGCCAAGATCGAGCGTCTATGACTTACGGTTCAAGAATTAGCCTCAGAAACAGTGTTTCTGAACATGCTGCCAATAGCTCGCCTGGGAAACATCCAGAGAAGTCCAAGATAGTGTTTTTTTAGACTGGCTGCCACGAGCTGAAACGAATGCAGCCAAGAGCGAGCGTCTGTGACTTACGGTTCAAGAGTTATTCACAGAAACATGGTTCTGAACTTTGCTGCCAGCCGCGAAAGCAAAATTAACCAAGATCGAGCGTCTAGGATTTACTTGTCAATAGCTCGCCTGGGAAACATCCAGAGAAGTCAAAGACAGTGCTACTATACTAATTGCCAGGCGCTGAGACGAATGCCGCCAAGATCGAGCGTCGAAGACTTACGGTTCAAGAATTAGCCTCAGAAACAGTGGGAAACAGTGTTTCTATACTAATTGCCAAGGCGCGGAGACGAATGCCGCCAAGATCAAGCGTCAAAGACTTACGGTTCAAGAATTAGCCTCAGAAACAGTGGGAAACAGTGCTTTTATACTAATTGCCAGGCGCTGAGACGAATGCCGCCAAGATCGAGCGTCTATGACTTACGGTTCAAGATTAGCCTCAGAAACAGTGGTTCTAAACATGCTGCCAATAGCTCGCCTGGGAAACATCCAGAGAAGTCCAAGATAGTGTTTTTTAGACTGGCTGCCACGAGCTGAAACGAATGCAGCCAAGAGCGAGCGTCTGTCACTTACCGTTCAAGAGTTATTCACATAAACATGGTTCTGAACTTTGCTGCCAGCCGCGAAAGCGAAAGCAACCAAGATCGAGCGTCTAGGATTTACTTGTCAATAGCTCGCCTGGAAAACATCCAGAGAAGTCAAAGACAGTGCAGCTATACTAATTGCCAGGCGCTGAGACGAATGCCGCCAAGATCAAGCGTCTAAGACTTACGGTTCAAGAATTAGCCTGGGAAACAGTGCTTCTATACTAATTGCCAGGCGCTGAGACGAATGCCGCCAAGATCGAGCGTCTATGACTTACGGTTCAAGAATTAGCCTCAGAAACAGTGGTTTTGAACATGCTGCCAATAGCTCGCCTGGGAAACATCCAGAGAAGTCCAAGATAGTGTTTTTTAGACTGGCTGCCACGAGCTGAAACGAATGCAGCCAAGAGCGAGCGTCTGTCACTTACGGTTCAAGAGTTATTCACAGAAACATGGTTCTGAACTTTGCTGCCAGCCGCGAAAGCGAAAATAACCAAGATCGAGCGTCTAGGATTTACTTGTCAATAGCTCGCCTGGGAAACATCCAGAGAAGTCAAAGACAGTGCTTCTATACTAATTGCCAGGCGTTGAGACGAATGCCGCCAAGATCGAGCGTCTGTGACTTACGGTTCAAGAATTAGCCTCAGAAACAGTGGGAAACAGTGCTTCTATACTAATTGCCAGGCGCTGAGACGAATGCCGCCAAGATCAAGCGTTTATGACTTACGGTTCAAGAATTAGCCTCAGAAACTGTGGTTTTGAACATGCTGCCAATAGCTCGCCTGGGAAACATCCAGAGAAGTCCAAGATAGTGTTTTTTAGACTGGCTGCCACGAGCTGAAACGAATGCAACCAAGAGCGAGCGTCTGTGACTTACGGTTCAAGAGTTATTCACAGAAACATGGTTCTGAACTTTGCTGCCAGCCGCGAAAGCGAAAGTAACCAAGATCGAGCGTCTAGGATTTACTTGTCAATAGCTCGCCTGGGAAACATCCTGAGAAGTCAAAGACAGTGCTTCTATACTAATTGCCAGGCGCTGAGACGAATGCCGCCAAGATAAAGCGTCTAAGACTTACGGTTCAAGAATTAGCATCAGAAACAGTGGGAAACAGTGCTTCTATACTAATTGCCAGGCGCTGAGACGAATGCCGCCAAGATCGAGCGTCTATGACTTACGGTTCAAGAATTAGCCTCAGAAACAGTGGTTTTGAACATGCTGCCAATAGCTCGCCTGGGAAACATCCAGAGAAGTCCAAGATAATGTTTTTTAGACTGGCTGCCACGAGCTGAAACGAATGCAACCAAGAGCGAGCGTCTGTGACTTACGGTTCAAGAGTTATTCACAGAAACATGGTTCTGAACTTTGCTGCCAGCCGCGAAAGCAAAAGTAACCAAGATCGAGCGTCTAGGATTTACTTGTCAATAGCTCGCCTGGGAAACATCCAGAGAAGTCAAAGACAGTGCTACTATACTAATTGCCAGGCGCTGAGACGAATGCCGCCAAGATCGAGCGTCTAAGACGGTTCAAGAATTAGCCTCAGAAACAGTGGGAAACAGTGTTTCTATACTAATTGCCAGGCGCGGAGACGAATGCCGCCAAGATCAAGCGTCAAAGACTTACGGTTCAAGAATTAGCCTCAGAAACAGTGGGAAACAGTGCTTTTATACTAATTGCCAGGCGCTGAGACGAATGACGCCAAGATCGAGCGTCTATGACTTACGGTTCAAGAATTAGCCTCAGAAACAGTGGTTCTAAACATGCTGCCAATAGGTCGCCTGCGAAACATCCAGAGAAGTCCAAGATAGTGTTTTTTAGACTGGCTGCCACGAGCTGAAACGAATGCAGCCAAGAGCGAGCGTCTGTCACTTACGGTTCAAGAGTTATTCACAGAAACATGGTTCTGAACTTTGCTGCCAGCCGCGAAAGCGAAAATAACCAAGATCGAGCGTCTAGGATTTACTTGTCAATAGCTCGCCTGGGAAACATCCAGAGAAGTGAAAGACAGTGCTTCTATACTAATTGCCAGGCGTTGAGACGAATGCCGCCAAGATCGAGCGTCTATGACTTACGGTTCAAGAATTAGCCTCAGAAACAGTGGGAAACAGTGCTTCTATACTAATTGCCAGGCGCTGAGACGAATGCCGCCAAGATCGAGCGTCTATGACTTACGGTTCAAGAATTAGCCTCAGAAACAGTGTTTCTGAACATGCTGCCAATAGCTCGCCTGGGAAACATCCAGAGAAGTCCAAGATAGTGTTTTTTTAGACTGGCTGCCACGAGCTGAAACGAATGCAGCCAAGAGCGAGCGTCTGTGACTTACGGTTCAAGAGTTATTCACAGAAACATGGTTCTGAACTTTGCTGCCAGCCGCGAAAGCAAAAGTAACCAAGATCGAGCGTCTAGGATTTACTTGTCAATAGCTCGCCTGGGAAACATCCAGAGAAGTCAAAGACAGTGCTACTATACTAATTGCCAGGCGCTGAGACGAATGCCGCCAAGATCGAGCGTCGAAGACTTACGGTTCAAGAATTAGCCTCAGAAACAGTGGGAAACAGTGTTTCTATACTAATTGCCAGGCGCGGAGACGAATGCCGCCAAGATCAAGCGTCAAAGACTTACGGTTCAAGAATTAGCCTCAGAAACAGTGGGAAACAGTGCTTTTATACTAATTGCCAGGCGCTGAGACGAATGCCGCCAAGATCGAGCGTCTATGACTTACGGTTCAAGAATTAGCCTCAGAAACAGTGGGAAACAGTGCTTCTATTCTAATTGCCAGGCGCTGAGACGAATGCCGCCAAGATCGAGCGTCTATGACTTACGGTTCAAGAATTAGCCTCAGAAACAGTGTTTCTGAACATGCTGCCAATAGCTCGCCTGGGAAACATCCAGAGAAGTCCAAGATAGTGTTTTTTTAGACTGGCTGCCACGAGCTGAAACGAATGCAGCCAAGAGCGAGCGTCTGTGACTTACGGTTCAAGAGTTATTCACAGAAACATGGTTCTGAACTTTGCTGCCAGCCGCGAAAGCAAAATTAACCAAGATCGAGCGTCTAGGATTTACTTGTCAATAGCTCGCCTGGGAAACATCCAGAGAAGTCAAAGACAGTGCTACTATACTAATTGCCAGGCGCTGAGACGAATGCCGCCAAGATCGAGCGTCGAAGACTTACGGTTCAAGAATTAGCCTCAGAAACAGTGGGAAACAGTGTTTCTATACTAATTGCCAGGCGCGGAGACGAATGCCGCCAAGATCAAGCGTCAAAGACTTACGGTTCAAGAATTAGCCTCAGAAACAGTGGGAAACAGTGCTTTTATACTAATTGCCAGGCGCTGAGACGAATGCCGCCAAGATCGAGCGTCTATGACTTACGGTTCAAGAATTAGCCTCAGAAACAGTGGTTCTAAACATGCTGCCAATAGCTCGCCTGGGAAACATCCAGAGAAGTCCAAGATAGTGTTTTTTAGACTGGCTGCCACGAGCTGAAACGAATGCAGCCAAGAGCGAGCGTCTGTCACTTACCGTTCAAGAGTTATTCACATAAACATGGTTCTGAACTTTGCTGCCAGCCGCGAAAGCGAAAGCAACCAAGATCGAGCGTCTAGGATTTACTTGTCAATAGCTCGCCTGGAAAACATCCAGAGAAGTCAAAGACAGTGCAGCTATACTAATTGCCAGGCGCTGAGACGAATGCCGCCAAGATCAAGCGTCTAAGACTTACGGTTCAAGAATTAGCCTCAGAAACAGTGGGAAACAGTGCTTCTATACTAATTGCCAGGCGCTGAGACGAATGCCGCCAAGATCGAGCGTCTATGACTTACGGTTCAAGAATTAGCCTCAGAAACAGTGGTTTTGAACATGCTGCCAATAGCTCGCCTGGGAAACATCCAGAGAAGTCCAAGATAGTGTTTTTTAGACTGGCTGCCACGAGCTGAAACGAATGCAGCCAAGAGCGAGCGTCTGTCACTTACGGTTCAAGAGTTATTCACAGAAACATGGTTCTGAACTTTGCTGCCAGCCGCGAAAGCGAAAATAACCAAGATCGAGCGTCTAGGATTTACTTGTCAATAGCTCGCCTGGGAAACATCCAGAGAAGTCAAAGACAGTGATTCTATACTAATTGCCAGGCGCTGAGACGAATGCCGCCAGGATCGAGCGTCTATGACTTACGGTTCAAAATTAGCCTCAGAAACAGTGGTTCTGAACATACTGCCAATAGCTCGCCTGGGAAACATCCAGAGAAGTCCAAGATAGTGTTTTTTAGACTGGCTGCCACGAGCTGAAACGAATGCAGCCAAGAGCGAGCGTCTGTCACTTACGGTTCAAGAGTTATTCACATAAACATGGTTCTGAACTTTGCTGCCAGCCGCGAAAGCGAAAGCAACCAAGATCGAGCGTCTAGGATTTACTTGTCAATAGCTCGCCTGCAAAACATCCAGAGAAGTCAAAGACAGTGCAGCTATACTAATTGCCAGGCGCTGAGACGAATGCCGCCAAGATCAAGCGTCTAAGACTTACGGTTCAAGAATTAGCCTCAGAAACAGTGGGAAACAGTGCTTCTATACTAATTGCCAGGCGCTGAGACGAATGCCGCCAAGATCGAGCGTCTATGACTTACGGTTCAAGAATTAGCCTCAGAAACAGTGGTTTTGAACATGCTGCCAATAGCTCGCCTGGGAAACATCCAGAGAAGTCCAAGATAGTATTTTTTAGACTGGCTGCCACGAGCTGAAACGAATGCAGCCAAGAGCGACCGTCTGTCACTTACGGTTCAAGAGTTATTCACAGAAACATGGTTCTGAACTTTGCTGCCAGCCGCGAAAGCGAAAATAACTAAGATCGAGCGTCTAGGATTTACTTGTCAATAGCTCGCCTGGGAAACATCCAGAGAAGTCAAAGACAGTGATTCTATACTAATTGCCAGGCGCTGAGACGAATGCCGCCAAGATCGAGCGTCTATGACTTACGGTTCAAAATTAGCCTCAGAAACAGCGGTTCTGAACATGCTGCCAATAGCTCGCCTGGGAAACATCCAGAGAAGTCCAAGATAGTGTTTTTTTAGACTGGCTGCCACGAGCTGAAACGCATGCAGCCAAGAGCGAGCGTCTGTGACTTACGGTTCAAGAGTTATTCACAGAAACATGGTTCTGAACTTTGCTTCCAGCCGCGAAAGCGAAAGTAACCAAGATCGAGCGTCTAGGATTTACTTGTCAATAGCTCGCCTGGGAAACATCCAGAGAAGTCAAAGACAGTGCTTCTACACTAATTGCCAGGCGCTGAGACGAATGCCGCCAAGATCAAGCGTCTAAGACTTACGGTTCAAGAATTAGCCTCAGAAACAGTGGGAAACAGTGCTTCTATACTAATTGCCAGGCGCTGAGACGAATGCCGCCAAGATCGAGCGTCTATGACTTACGGTTCAAGAATTAGCCTCAGAAACAGTGGTTTTGAACATGCTGCCAATAGCTCGCCTGGGAAACATCCAGAGAAGTCCAAGATAATGTTTTTTAGACTGGCTGCCACGAGCTGAAACGAATGCAACCAAGAGCGAGCGTCTGTGACTTACGGTTCAAGAGTTATTCACAGAAACATGGTTCTGAACTTTGCTGCCAGCCGCGAAAGCGATAGTAACCAAGATCGAGCGTCTAGGATTTACTTGTCAATAGCTCGCCTGGGAAACATCCAGAGAAGTCAAAGACAGTGCTTCTATACTAATTGCCAGGCGCTGAGACGAATGCCGCCAAGATCGAGCGTCTAAGACTTACGGTTCAAGAATTAGCCTCAGAAACAGTGGGAAACAGTGTTTCTATACTAATTGCCAGGCGCGGAGACGAATGCCGCCAAGATCGAGCGTCTATGACTTACGGTTCAAGAATTAGCCTCAGAAACAGTGGTTTTGAACATGCTGCCAATAGCTCGCCTGGAAAACATCCAGAGAAGTCCAAGATAATGTTTTTTAGACTGGCTGCCACGAGCTGAAACGAATGCAACCAAGAGCGAGCGTCTGTGACTTACGGTTCAAGAGTTATTCACAGAAACATGGTTCTGAACTTTGCTGCCAGCCGCGAAAGCGAAAGTAACCAAGATCGAACGTCTAGGATTTACTTGTCAATAGCTCGCCTGGGAAACATCCAGAGAAGTCAAAGACAGTGCTTCTATACTAATTGCCAGGCGCTGAGACGAATGCCGCCAAGATCGAGCGTCTAAGACTTACGGTTTAAGAATTAGCCTCAGAAACAGTGGGAAACAGTGTTTCTATACTAATTGCCAGGCGCGGAGACGAATGCCGCCAAGATCAAGCGTCAAAGACTTACGGTTCAAGAATTAGCCTCAGAAACAGTGGGAAACAGTGCTTTTATACTAATTGCCAGGCGCTGAGACGAATGCCGCCAAGATCGAGCGTCTATGACTTACGGTTCAAGAATTAGCCTCAGAAACAGTGGTTCTAAACATGCTGCCAATAGCTCGCCTGCGAAACATCCAGAGAAGTCCAAGATAGTGTTTTTTAGACTGGCTGCCACGAGCTGAAACGAATGCAGCCAAGAGCGAGCGTCTGTCACTTACGGTTCAAGAGTTATTCACAGAAACATGGTTCTGAACTTTGCTGCCAGCCGCGAAAGCGAAAATAACCAAGATCGAGCGTCTAGGATTTACTTGTCAATAGCTCGCCTGGGAAACATCCAGAGAAGTCAAAGACAGTGCTTCTATACTAATTGCCAGGCGTTGAGACGAATGCCGCCAAGATCGAGCGTCTATGACTTACGGTTCAAGAATTAACCTCAGAAACAGTGGGAAACAGTGCTTCTATACTAATTGCCAGGCGCTGAGACGAATGCCGCCAAGATCAAGCGTCTAAGACTTACGGTTCAAGAATTAGCCTCAGAAACAGTGGGAAACAGTGCTTCTATACTAATTGCCAGGCGCTGAGACGAATGCCGCCAAGATCGAGCGTCTATGACTTACGGTTCAAGAATTAGCCTCAGAAACAGTGGTTTTGAACATGCTGCCAATAGCTCGCCTGGAAAACATCCAGAGAAGTCCAAGATAGTGTTTTTTTAGACTGGCTGCCACGAGCTGAAACGAATGCAGCCAAGAGCGAGCGTCTGTGACTTACGGTTCAAGAGTTATTCACAGAAACATGGTTCTGAACTTTGCTGCCAGCCGCGAAAGCGAAAGTAACCAAGATCGAGCGTCTAGGATTTACTTGTGAATAGCTCGCCTGGGAAACATCCAGATAAGTCAAAGACAGTGCTTCTATACTAATTGCCAGGCGCTGAGACGAATGCCGCCAAGATCAAGCGTCTAAGACTTACGGTTCAAGAATTAGCCTCAGAAACAGTGGGAAACAGTGCTTCTATACTAATTGCCAGGCGCTGAGACGAATGCCGCCAAGATCGAGCGTCTATGACTTACGGTTCAAGAATTAGCCTCAGAAACAGTGTTTCTGAACATGCTGCCAATAGCTCGCCTGGGAAACATCCAGAGAAGTCCAAGATAGTGTTTTTTTAGACTGGCTGCCACGAGCTGAAACGAATGCAGCCAAGAGCGAGCGTCTGTGACTTACGGTTCAAGAGTTATTCACAGAAACATGGTTCTGAACTTTGCTGCCAGCCGCGAAAGCAAAAGTAACCAAGATCGAGCGTCTAGGATTTACTTGTCAATAGCTCGCCTGGGAAACATCCAGAGAAGTCAAAGACAGTGCTACTATACTAATTGCCAGGCGCTGAGACGAATGCCGCCAAGATCGAGCGTCGAAGACTTACGGTTCAAGAATTAGCCTCAGAAACAGTGGGAAACAGTGTTTCTATACTAATTGCCAGGCGCGGAGACGAATGCCGCCAAGATCAAGCGTCAAAGACTTACGGTTCAAGAATTAGCCTCAGAAACAGTGGGAAACAGTGCTTTTATACTAATTGCCAGGCGCTCAGACGAATGCCGCCAAGATCGAGCGTCTATGACTTACGGTTCAAGAATTAGCCTCAGAAACAGTGGTTCTAAACATGCTGCCAATAGCTCGCCTGGGAAACATCCAGAGAAGTCCAAGATAGTCTTTTTTAGACTGGCTGCCACGAGCTGAAACGAATGCAGCCAAGAGCGAGCGTCTGTCACTTACCGTTCAAGAGTTATTCACATAAACATGGTTCTGAACTTTGCTGCCAGCCGCGAAAGCGAAAGCAACCAAGATCGAGCGTCTAGGATTTACTTGTCAATAGCTCGCCTGGAAAACATCCAGAGAAGTCAAAGACAGTGCAGCTATACTAATTGCCAGGCGCTGAGACGAATGCCGCCAAGATCGAGCGTCTAAGACTTACGGTTCAAGAATTAGCCTCAGAAACAGTGGGAAACAGTGTTTCTATACTAATTGCCAGGCGCGGAGACGAATGCCGCCAAGATCAAGCGTCAAAGACTTACGGTTCAAGAATTAGCCTCAGAAACAGTGGGAAACAGTGCTTTTATACTAATTGCCAGGCACTGAGACGAATGCCGCCAAGATCGAGCGTCTATGACTTACGGTTCAAGAATTAGCCTCAGAAACAGTGGTTCTAAACATGCTGCCAATAGCTCGCCTGGGAAACATCCAGAGAAGTCCAAGATAGTGTTTTTTAGACTGGCTGCCACGAGCTGAAACGAATGCAGCCAAGAGCGAGCGTCTGTCACTTACGGTTCAAGAGTTATTCACATAAACATGGTTCTGAACTTTGCTGCCAGCCGCGAAAGCGAAAGCAACCAAGATCGAGCGTCTAGGATTTACTTGTCAATAGCTCGCCTGGAAAACATCCAGAGAAGTCAAAGACAGTGCAGCTATACTAATTGCCAGGCGCTGAGACGAATGCCGCCAAGATCAAGCGTCTAAGACTTACGGTTCAAGAATTAGCCTCAGAAACAGTGGGAAACAGTGCTTCTATACTAATTGCCAGGCGCTGAGACGAATGCCGCCAAGATCGAGCGTTTATGACTTACGGTTCAAGAATTAGCCTCAGAAACAGTGGTTTTGAACATGCTGCCAATAGCTCGCCTGGGAAACATCCAGAGAAGTCCAAGATAGTGTTTTTTAGACTGGCTGCCACGAGCTGAAACGAATGCAACCAAGAGCGAGCGTCTGTGACTTACGGTTCAAGAGTTATTCACAGAAACATGGTTCTGAACTTTGCTGCCAGCCGCGAAAGCGAAAGTAACCAAGATCGAGCGTCTAGGATTTACTTGTCAATAGCTCGCCTGGGAAACATCCAGAGAAGTCAAAGACAGTGCTTCTATACTAATTGCCAGGCGCTGAGACGAATGCCGCCAAGATAAAGCGTCTAAGACTTACGGTTCAAGAATTAGCCTCAGAAACAGTGGGAAACAGTGCTTCTATACTAATTGCCAGGCGCTGAGACGAATGCCGCCAAGATCGAGCGTCTATGACTTACGGTTCAAGAATTAGCCTCAGAAACAGTGGTTTTGAACATGCTGCCAATAGCTCGCCTGGGAAACATCCAGAGAAGTCCAAGATAATGTTTTTTAGACTGGCTGCCACGAGCTGAAACGAATGCAACCAAGAGCGAGCGTCTGTGACTTACGGTTCAAGAGTTATTCACAGAAACATTGTTCTGAACTTTACTGCCAGCCGCGAAAGCAAAAGTAACCAAGATCGAGCGTCTAGGATTTACTTGTCAATAGCTCGCCTGGGAAACATCCAGAGAAGTCAAAGACAGTGCTACTATAGTAATTGCCAGGCGCTGAGACGAATGCCGCCAAGATCGAGCGTCTAAGACGGTTCAAGAATTAGCCTCAGAAACAGTGGGAAACAGTGTTTCTATACTAATTGCCAGGCGCGGAGACGAATGCCGCCAAGATCAAGCGTCAAAGACTTACGGTTCAAGAATTAGCCTCAGAAACAGTGGGAAACAGTGCTTTTATACTAATTGCCAGGCGCTGAGACGAATGCCGCCAAGATCGAGCGTCTATGACTTACGGTTCAAGAATTAGCCTCAGAAACAGTGGTTCTAAACATGCTGCCAATAGGTCGCCTGCGAAACATCCAGAGAAGTCCAAGATAGTGTTTTTTAGACTGGCTGCCACGAGCTGAAACGAATGCAGCCAAGAGCGAGCGTCTGTCACTTACGGTTCAAGAGTTATTCACAGAAACATGGTTCTGAACTTTGCTGCCAGCCGCGAAAGCGAAAATAACCAAGATCGAGCGTCTAGGATTTACTTGTCAATAGCTCGCCTGGGAAACATCCAGAGAAGTCAAAGACAGTGCTTCTATACTAATTGCCAGGCGTTGAGACGAATGCCGCCAAGATCGAGCGTCTATGACTTACGGTTCAAGAATTAGCCTCAGAAACAGTGGGAAACAGTGCTTCTATACTAATTGCCAGGCGCTGAGACGAATGCCGCCAAGATCGAGCGTCTATGACTTACGGTTCAAGAATTAGCCTCAGAAACAGTGTTTCTGAACATGCTGCCAATAGCTCGCCTGGGAAACATCCAGAGAAGTCCAAGATAGTGTTTTTTTAGACTGGCTGCCACGAGCTGAAACGAATGCAGCCAAGAGCGAGCGTCTGTGACTTACGGTTCAAGAGTTATTCACAGAAACATGGTTCTGAACTTTGCTGCCAGCCGCGAAAGCAAAAGTAACCAAGATCGAGCGTCTAGGATTTACTTGTCAATAGCTCGCCTGGGAAACATCCAGAGAAGTCAAAGACAGTGCTACTATACTAATTGCCAGGCGCTGAGACGAATGCCGCCAAGATCAAGCGTCAAAGACTTACGGTTCAAGAATTAGCCTCAGAAACAGTGGGAAACAGTGCTTTTATACTAATTGCCAGGCACCGAGACGAATGCCGCCAAGATCGAGCGTCTATGACTTACGGTTCAAGAATTAGCCTCAGAAACAGTGGTTCTAAACATGCTGCCAATAGCTCGTCTGGGAAACATCCAGAGAAGTCCAAGATAGTGTTTTTTAGACTGGCTGCCACGAGCTGAAACGAATGCAGCCAAGAGCGAGCGTCTGTCACTTACGGTTCAAGAGTTATTCACATAAACATGGTTCTGAACTTTGCTGCCAGCCGCGAAAGCGAAAGCAACCAAGATCGAGCGTCTAGGATTTACTTGTCAATAGCTCGCCTGGGAAACATCCAGTGAAGTCAAAGACAGTGCTTCTATACTAATTGCCAGGCGCTGAGACGAATGCCGCCAAGATCGAGCGTCTAAGACTTACGGTTCAAGAATTAGCCTCAGAAACAGTGGGAAACAGTGTTTCTATACTAATTGCCAGGCGCTGAGACGAATGCCGCCAAGATCAAGCGTCAAACACTTACGGTTCAAGAATTAGCCTCAGAAACAGTGGGAAACAGTGCTTTTATACTAATTGCCAGGCGCTGAGACGAATGCCGCCAAGATCGAGCGTCTATGACTTACGGTTCAAGAATTAGCCTCAGAAACAGTGGTTCTAAACATGCTGCCAATAGCTCGCCTAGGAAACATCCAGAGAAGTCCAAGATAGTGTTTTTTAGACTGGCTGCCACGAGCTGAAACGAATGCAGCCAAGAGCGAGCGTCTGTCACTTACGGTTCAAGAGTTATTCACAGAAACATGGTTCTGAACTTTGCTGCCAGCCGCGAAAGCGAAAGTAACCAAGATCGAGCGTCTAGGATTTATTGTCAATAGCTCGCCTGGGAAACATCCAGAGAAGTCAAAGACAGTGCTTCTATACTAATTGCCAGGCGCTGAGACGAATGCCGCCAAGATCAAGCGTCTAAGACTTACGGTTCAAGAATTAGCCTCAGAAACAGTGGGAAACAGTGCTTCTATACTAATTGCCAGGCGCTGAGACGAATGCCGCCAAGATCGAGCGTCTATGACTTACGGTTCAAGAATTAGCCTCAGAAACAGTGGTTTTGAACATGCTGCCAATAGCTCGCCTGGAAAACATCCAGAGAAGTCCAAGATAATGTTTTTTAGACTGGCTGCCACGAGCTGAAACGAATGCAACCAAGAGCGAGCGTCTGTGACTTACGGTTCAAGAGTTATTCACAGAAACATGGTTCTGAACTTTGCTGCCAGCCGCGAAAGCGAAAGTAACCAAGATCGAGCGTCTAGGATTTACTTGTCAATAGCTCGCCTGGGAAACATCCAGAGAAGTCAAAGACAGTGCTTCTATACTAATTGCCAGGCTCTGAGACGAATGCCGCCAAGATCGAGCGTCTAAGACTTACGGTTTAAGAATTAGCCTCAGAAACAGTGGGAAACAGTGTTTCTATACTAATTGCCAGGCGCGGAGACGAATGCCACCAAGATCAAGCGTCAAAGACTTACGGTTCAAGAATTAGCCTCAGAAACAGTGGGAAACAGTGCTTTTATACTAATTGCCAGGCGCTGAGACGAATGCCGCCAAGATCGAGCGTCTATGACTTACGGTTCAAGAATTAGCCTCAGAAACAGTGGTTCTAAACATGCTGCCAATAGCTCGCCTGCGAAACATCCAGAGAAGTCCAAGATAGTGTTTTTTAGACTGGCTGCCACGAGCTGAAACGAATGCAGCCAAGAGCGAGCGTCTGTCACTTACGGTTCAAGAGTTATTCACAGAAACATGGTTCTGAACTTTGCTGCCAGCCGCGAAAGCGAAAATAACCAAGATCGAGCGTCTAGGATTTACTTGTCAATAGCTCGCCTGGGAAACATCCAGAGAAGTCAAAGACAGTGCTTCTATACTAATTGCCAGGCGTTGAGACGAATGCCGCCAAGATCGAGCGTCTATGACTTACGGTTCAAGAATTAGCCTCAGAAACAGTGGGAAACAGTGCTTCTATACTAATTGCCAGGCGCTGAGACGAATGCCGCCAAGATCGAGCGTCTATGACTTACGGTTCAAGAATTAGCCTCAGAAACAGTGTTTCTGAACATGCTGCCAATAGCTCGCCTGGGAAACATCCAGAGAAGTCCAAGATTTTTTTTTTTCTAGACTGGCTGCCACGAGCTGAAACGAATGCAGCCAAGAGCGAGCGTCTGTGACTTACGGTTCAAGAGTTATTCACAGAAACATGGTTCTGAACTTTGCTGCCAGCCGCGAAAGCGAAAATAACCAAGATCGAGCGTCTAGGATTTACTTGTCAATAGCTCGTCTGGGAAACATCCAGAGAAGTCAAAGACAGTGCTTCTATACTAATTGCCAGGCGCTGAGACGAATGCCGCCAAGATCAAGCGTCTAAGACTTACGGTTCAAGAATTAGCCTCAGAAACAGTGGGAAACAGTGCTTCTATACTAATTGCCAGGCGCTGAGACGAATGCCGCCAAGATCGAGCGTCTATGACTTACGGTTCAAGAATTAGCCTCAGAAACAGTGGTTTTGAACATGCTGCCAATAGCTCGCCTGGGAAACATCCAGAGAAGTCCAAGATAGTGTTTTTTAGACTGGCTGCCACGAGCTGAAACGAATGCAACCAAGAGCGAGCTTCTGTGACTTACGGTTCAAGAGTTATTCACAGAAACATGGTTCTGAACTGTGCTGCCAGCCGCGAAAGCGAAAGTAACCAAGATCGAGCGTCTAGGATTTACTTGTCAATAGCTCGCCTGGGAAACATCCAGAGAAGTCAAAGACAGTGCTTCTATACTAATTGCCAGGCGTTGAGACGAATGCCGCCAAGATCGAGCGTCTATGACTTACGGTTCAAGAATTAGCCTCAGAAACAGTGGGAAACAGTGTTTCTATACTAATTGCCAGGCGCGGAGACGAATGCCGCCAAGATCAAGCGTCAAAGACTTACGGTTCAAGAATTAGCCTCAGAAACAGTGGGAAACAGTGCTTTTATACTAATTGCCAGGCGCTGAGACGAATGCCGCCAAGATCGAGCGTCTATGACTTACGGTTCAAGAATTAGCCTCAGAAACAGTGGTTCTAAACATGCTGCCAATAGGTCGCCTGCGAAACATCCAGAGAAGTCCAAGATAGTGTTTTTTAGACTGGCTGCCACGAGCTGAAACGAATGCAGCCAAGAGCGAGCGTCTGTCACTTACGGTTCAAGAGTTATTCACAGAAACATGGTTCTGAACTTTGCTGCCAGCCGCGAAAGCGAAAATAACCAAGATCGAGCGTCTAGGATTTACTTGTCAATAGCTCGCCTGGGAAACATCCAGAGAAGTCAAAGACAGTGCTACTATACTAATTACCATGCGCTGAGACGAATGCCGCCAAGATCGAGCGTCGAAGACTTACGGTTCAAGAATTAGCCTCAGAAACAGTGGGAAACAGTGTTTCTATACTAATTGCCAGGCGCGGAGACGAATGCCGCCAAGATCAAGCGTCAAAGACTTACGGTTCAAGAATTAGCCTCAGAAATAGTGGGAAACAGTGCTTTTATACTAATTGCCAGGCGCTCAGACGAATGCCGCCAAGATCGAGCGTCTATGACTTACGGTTCAAGAATTAGCCTCAGAAACAGTGGTTCTAAACATGCTGCCAATAGCTCGCCTGGGAAACATCCAGAGAAGTCCAAGATAGTGTTTTTTAGACTGGCTGCCACGAGCTGAAACGAATGCAGCCAAGAGCGAGCGTCTGTCACTTACCGTTCAAGAGTTATTCACATAAACATGGTTCTGAACTTTGCTGCCAGCCGCGAAAGCGAAAGCAACCAAGATCGAGCGTCTAGGATTTACTTGTCAATAGCTCGCCTGGAAAACATCCAGAGAAGTCAAAGACAGTGCAGCTATACTAATTGCCAGGCGCTGAGACGAATGCCGCCAAGATCGAGCGTCTAAGACTTACGGTTCAAGAATTAGCCTCAGAAACAGTGGGAAACAGTGTTTCTATACTAATTGCCAGGCGCGGAGACGAATGCCGCCAAGATCAAGCGTCAAAGACTTACGGTTCAAGAATTAGCCTCAGAAACAGTGGGAAACAGTGCTTTTATACTAATTGCCAGGCGCTGAGACGAATGCCGCCAAGATCGAGCGTCTATGACTTACGGTTCAAGAATTAGCCTCAGAAACAGTGGTTCTAAACATGCTGCCAATAGCTCGCCTGGGAAACATCCAGAGAAGTCCAAGATAGTGTTTTTTAGACTGGCTGCCACGAGCTGAAACGAATGCAGCCAAGAGCAAGCGTCTGTCACTTACGGTTCAAGAGTTATTCACAGAAACATGGTTCTGAACTTTGCTGCCAGCCGCGAAAGCGAAAATAACCAAGATCGAGCGTCTAGGATTTACTTGTCAATAGCTCGCCTGGGAAACATCCAGAGAAGTCAAAGACAGTGCTACTATACTAATTGCCAGGCGCTGAGACGAATGCCGCCAAGATCAAGCGTCAAAGACTTACGGTTCAAGAATTAGCCTCAGAAACAGTGGGAAACAGTGCTTTTATACTAATTGCCAGGCACTGAGACGAATGCCGCCAAGATCGAGCGTCTATGACTTACGGTTCAAGAATTAGCCTCAGAAACAGTGGTTCTAAACATGCTGCCAATAGCTCGCCTGGGAAACATCCAGAGAAGTCCAAGATAGTGTTTTTTAGACTGGCTGCCACGAGCTGAAACGAATGCAGCCAAGAGCGAGCGTCTGTCACTTACGGTTCAAGAGTTATTCACAGAAACATGGTTCTGAACTTTGCTGCCAGCCGCGAAAGCGAAAGTAACCAAGATCGAGCGTCTAGGATTTACTTGTCAATAGCTCGCCTGGGAAACATCCAGAGAAGTCAAAGACAGTGCTTCTATACTAATTGCTAGGCTCTGAGACGAATGCCGCCAAGATCGAGCGTCTAAGACTTACGGTTTAAGAATTAGCCTCAGAAACAGTGGGAAACAGTGTTTCTATACTAATTGCCAGGCGCGGAGACGAATGCCGCCAAGATCAAGCGTCAAAGACTTACGGTTCAAGAATTAGCCTCAGAAACAGTGGGAAACAGTGCTTTTATACTAATTGCCAGGCGCTGAGACGAATGCCGCCAAGATCGAGCGTCTATGACTTACGGTTCAAGAATTAGCCTCAGAAACAGTGGTTCTAAACATGCTGCCAATAGCTCGCCTGCGAAACATCCAGAGAAGTCCAAGATAGTGTTTTTTAGACTGGCTGCCACGAGCTGAAACGAATGCAGCCAAGAGCGAGCGTCTGTCACTTACGGTTCAAGAGTTATTCACAGAAACATGGTTCTGAACTTTGCTGCCAGCCGCGAAAGCGAAAATAACCAAGATCGAGCGTCTAGGATTTACTTGTCAATAGCTCGCCTGGGAAACATCCAGAGAAGTCAAAGACAGTGCTTCTATACTAATTGCCAGGCGTTGAGACGAATGCCGCCAAGATCGAGCGTCTATGACTTACGGTTCAAGAATTAGCCTCAGAAACAGTGGGAAACAGTGCTTCTATACTAATTGCCAGGCGCTGAGACGAATGCCGCCAAGATCGAGCGTCTATGACTTACGGTTCAAGAATTAGCCTCAGAAACAGTGTTTCTGAACATGCTGCCAATAGCTCGCCTGGGAAACATCCAGAGAAGTCCAAGATTTTTTTTTTTCTAGACTGGCTGCCACGAGCTGAAACGAATGCAGCCAAGAGCGAGCGTCTGTGACTTACGGTTCAAGAGTTATTCACAGAAACATGGTTCTGAACTTTGCTGCCAGCCGCGAAAGCGAAAATAACCAAGATCGAGCGTCTAGGATTTACTTGTCAATAGCTCGTCTGGGAAACATCCAGAGAAGTCAAAGACAGTGCTTCTATACTAATTGCCAGGCGCTGAGACGAATGCCGCCAAGATCAAGCGTCTAAGACTTACGGTTCAAGAATTAGCCTCAGAAACAGTGGGAAACAGTGCTTCTATACTAATTGCCAGGCGCTGAGACGAATGCCGCCAAGATCGAGCGTCTATGACTTACGGTTCAAGAATTAGCCTCAGAAACAGTGGTTTTGAACATGCTGCCAATAGCTCGCCTGGGAAACATCCAGAGAAATCCAAGATAGTGTTTTTTAGACTGGCTGCCACGAGCTGAAACGAATGCAACCAAGAGCGAGCTTCTGTGACTTACGGTTCAAGAGTTATTCACAGAAACATGGTTCTGAACTGTGCTGCCAGCCGCGAAAGCGAAAGTAACCAAGATCGAGCGTCTAGGATTTACTTGTCAATAGCTCGCCTGGGAAACATCCAGAGAAGTCAAAGACAGTGCTTCTATACTAATTGCCAGGCGTTGAGACGAATGCCGCCAAGATCGAGCGTCTATGACTTACGGTTCAAGAATTAGCCTCAGAAACAGTGGGAAACAGTGTTTCTATACTAATTGCCAGGCGCGGAGACGAATGCCGCCAAGATCAAGCGTCAAAGACTTACGGTTCAAGAATTAGCCTCAGAAACAGTGGGAAACAGTGCTTTTATACTAATTGCCAGGCGCTGAGACGAATGCCGCCAAGATCGAGCGTCTATGACTTACGGTTCAAGAATTAGCCTCAGAAACAGTGGTTCTAAACATGCTGCCAATAGGTCGCCTGCGAAACATCCAGAGAAGTCCAAGATAGTGTTTTTTAGACTGGCTGCCACGAGCTGAAACGAATGCAGCCAAGAGCGAGCGTCTGTCACTTACGGTTCAAGAGTTATTCACAGAAACATGGTTCTGAACTTTGCTGCCAGCCGCGAAAGCGAAAATAACCAAGATCGAGCGTCTAGGATTTACTTGTCAATAGCTCGCCTGGGAAACATCCAGAGAAGTCAAAGACAGTGCTTCTATACTAATTGCCAGGCGTTGAGACGAATGCCGCCAAGATCGAGCGTCTATGACTTACGGTTCAAGAATTAGCCTCAGAAACAGTGGGAAACAGTGCTTTTATACTAATTGCCAGGCGCTGAGACGAATGCCGCCAAGATCGAGCGTCTATGACTTACGGTTCAAGAATTAGCCTCAGAAACAGTGTTTCTGAACATGCTGCCAATAGCTCGCCTGGGAAACATCCAGAGAAGTCCAAGATAGTGTTTTTTTAGACTGGCTGCCACGAGCTGAAACGAATGCAGCCAAGAGCGAGCGTCTGTGACTTACGGTTCAAGAGTTATTCACAGAAACATGGTTCTGAACTTTGCTGCCAGCCGCGAAAGCAAAAGTAACCAAGATCGAGCGTCTAGGATTTACTTGTCAATAGCTCGCCTGGGAAACATCCAGAGAAGTCAAAGACAGTGCTACTATACTAATTACCAGGCGCTGAGACGAATGCCGCCAAGATCGAGCGTCGAAGACTTACGGTTCAAGAATTAGCCTCAGAAACAGTGGGAAACAGTGTTTCTATACTAATTGCCAGGCGCGGAGACGAATGCCGCCAAGATCAAGCGTCAAAGACTTACGGTTCAAGAATTAGCCTCAGAAATAGTGGGAAACAGTGCTTTTATACTAATTGCCAGGCGCTCAGACGAATGCCGCCAAGATCGAGCGTCTATGACTTACGGTTCAAGAATTAGCCTCAGAAACAGTGGTTCTAAACATGCTGCCAATAGCTCGCCTGGGAAACATCCAGAGAAGTCCAAGATAGTGTTTTTTAGACTGGCTGCCACGAGCTGAAACGAATGCAGCCAAGAGCGAGCGTCTGTCACTTACCGTTCAAGAGTTATTCACATAAACATGGTTCTGAACTTTGCTGCCAGCCGCGAAAGCGAAAGCAACCAAGATCGAGCGTCTAGGATTTACTTGTCAATAGCTCGCCTGGAAAACATCCAGAGAAGTCAAAGACAGTGCAGCTATACTAATTGCCAGGCGCTGAGACGAATGCCGCCAAGATCGAGCGTCTAAGACTTACGGTTCAAGAATTAGCCTCAGAAACAGTGGGAAACAGTGTTTCTATACTAATTGCCAGGCGCGGAGACGAATGCCGCCAAGATCAAGCGTCAAAGACTTACGGTTCAAGAATTAGCCTCAGAAACAGTGGGAAACAGTGCTTTTATACTAATTGCCAGGCGCTGAGACGAATGCCGCCAAGATCGAGCGTCTATGACTTACGGTTCAAGAATTAGCCTCAGAAACAGTGGTTCTAAACATGCTGCCAATAGCTCGCCTGGGAAACATCCAGAGAAGTCCAAGATAGTGTTTTTTAGACTGGCTGCCACGAGCTGAAACGAATGCAGCCAAGAGCAAGCGTCTGTCACTTACGGTTCAAGAGTTATTCACAGAAACATGGTTCTGAACTTTGCTGCCAGCCGCGAAAGCGAAAATAACCAAGATCGAGCGTCTAGGATTTACTTGTCAATAGCTCGCCTGGGAAACATCCAGAGAAGTCAAAGACAGTGCTACTATACTAATTGCCAGGCGCTGAGACGAATGCCGCCAAGATCAAGCGTCAAAGACTTACGGTTCGAGAATTAGCCTCAGAAACAGTGGGAAACAGTGCTTTTATACTAATTGCCAGGCACTGAGACGAATGCCGCCAAGATCGAGCGTCTATGACTTACGGTTCAAGAATTAGCCTCAGAAACAGTGGTTCTAAACATGCTGCCAATAGCTCGCCTGGGAAACATCCAGAGAAGTCCAAGATAGTGTTTTTTAGACTGGCTGCCACGAGCTGAAACGAATGCAGCCAAGAGCGAGCGTCTGTCACTTACGGTTCAAGAGTTATTCACATAAACATGGTTCTGAACTTTGCTGCCAGCCGCGAAAGCGAAAGCAACCAAGATCGAGCGTCTAGGATTTACTTGTCAATAGCTCGCCTGGAAAACATCCAGAGAAGTCAAAGACAGTGCAGCTATACTAATTGCCAGGCGCTGAGACGAATGCCGCCAAGATCAAGCGTCTAAGACTTACGGTTCAAGAATTAGCCTCAGAAACAGTGGGAAACAGTGCTTCTATACTAATTGCCAGGCGCTGAGACGAATGCCGCCAAGATCGAGCGTTTATGACTTACGGTTCAAGAATTAGCCTCAGAAACAGTGGTTTTGAACATGCTGCCAATAGCTCGCCTGGGAAACATCCAGAGAAGTCCAAGATAGTGTTTTTTAGACTGGCTGCCACGAGCTGAAACGAATGCAACCAAGAGCGAGCGTCTGTGACTTACGGTTCAAGAGTTATTCACAGAAACATGGTTCTGAACTTTGCTGCCAGCCGCGAAAGCGAAAGTAACCAAGATCGAGCGTCTAGGATTTACTTGTCAATAGCTCGCCTGGGAAACATCCAGAGAAGTCAAAGACAGTGCTTCTATACTAATTGCCAGGCGCTGAGACGAATGTCGCCAAGATAAAGCGTCTAAGACTTACTGTTCAAGAATTAGCCTCAGAAACAGTGGGAAACAGTGCTTCTATACTAATTGCCAGGCGCTGAGACGAATGCCGCCAAGATCGAGCGTCTATGACTTACGGTTTAAGAATTAGCCTCAGAAACAGTGGTTTTGAACATGCTGCCAATAGCTCGCCTGCGAAACATCCAGAGAAGTCCAAGATAATGTTTTTTAGACTGGCTGCCACGAGCTGAAACGAATGCAACCAAGAGCGAGCGTCTGTGACTTACGGTTCAAGAGTTATTCACAGAAACATGGTTCTGAACTTTACTGCCAGCCGCGAAAGCAAAAGTAACCAAGATCGAGCGTCTAGGATTTACTTGTCAATAGCTCGCCTGGGAAACATCCAGAGAAGTCAAAGACAGTGCTACTATAGTAATTGCCAGGCGCTGAGACGAATGCCGCCAAGATCGAGCGTCTAAGACGGTTCAAGAATTAGCCTCAGAAACAGTGGGAAACAGTGTTTCTATACTAATTGCCAGGCGCGGAGACGAATGCCGCCAAGATCAAGCGTCAAAGACTTACGGTTCAAGAATTAGCCTCAGAAACAGTGGGAAACAGTGCTTTTATACTAATTGCCAGGCGCTGAGACGAATGCCGCCAAGTTCGAGCGTCTATGACTTACGGTTCAAGAATTAGCCTCAGAAACAGTGGTTCTAAACATGCTGCCAATAGGTCGCCTGCGAAAAATCCAGAGAAGTCCAAGATAGTGTTTTTTAGACTGGCTGCCACGAGCTGAAACGAATGCAGCCAAGAGCGAGCGTCTGTCACTTACGGTTCAAGAGTTATTCACAGAAACTTTGTTCTGAACTTTGCTGCCAGCCGCGAAAGCGAAAATAACCAAGATCGAGCGTCTAGGATTTACTTGTCAATAGCTCGCCTGGGAAACATCCAGAGAAGTCAAAGACAGTGCTTCTATACTAATTGCCAGGCGTTGAGACGAATGCCGCCAAGATCGAGCGTCTATGACTTACGGTTCAAGAATTAGCCTCAGAAACAGTGGGAAACAGTGCTTCTATACTAATTGCCAGGCGCTGAGACGAATGCCGCCAAGATCGAGCGTCTATGACTTACGGTTCAAGAATTAGCCTCAGAAACAGTGTTTCTGAACATGCTGCCAATAGCTCGCCTGGGAAACATCCAGAGAAGTCCAAGATAGTGTTTTTTTAGACTGGCTGCCACGAGCTGAAACGAATGCAGCCAAGAGCGAGCGTCTGTGACTTACGGTTCAAGAGTTATTCACAGAAACATGGTTCTGAACTTTGCTGCCAGCCGCGAAAGCAAAAGTAACCAAGATCGAGCGTCTAGGATTTACTTGTCAATAGCTCGCCTGGGAAACATCCAGAGAAGTCAAAGACAGTGCTATTATACTAATTGCCAGGCGCTGAGACGAATGCCGCCAAGATCAAGCGTCAAAGACTTACGGTTCAAGAATTAGCCTCAGAAACAGTGGGAAACAGTGCTTTTATACTAATTGCCAGGCACCGAGACGAATGCCGCCAAGATCGAGCGTCTATGACTTACGGTTCAAGAATTAGCCTCAGAAACAGTGGTTCTAAACATGCTGCCAATAGCTCGCCTGGGAAACATCCAGAGAAGTCCAAGATAGTGTTTTTTAGACTGGCTG
This sequence comes from Rhinoderma darwinii, assembly GCF_050947455.1. Taxonomy (NCBI): domain Eukaryota; kingdom Metazoa; phylum Chordata; class Amphibia; order Anura; family Rhinodermatidae; genus Rhinoderma; species Rhinoderma darwinii. The sequence continues at coordinate 72,939 of NW_027464258.1, forward strand.
CCACGAGCTGAAACGAATGCAGCCAAGAGCGAGCGTCTGTCACTTACGGTTCAAGAGTTATTCACATAAACATGGTTCTGAACTTTGCTGCCAGCCGCGAAAGCGAAAGCAACCAAGATCGAGCGTCTAGGATTTACTTGTCAATAGCTCGCCTGGGAAACATCCAGTGAAGTCAAAGACAGTGCTTCTATACTAATTGCCAGGCGCTGAGACGAATGCCGCCAAGATCGAGCGTCTAAGACTTACGGTTCAAGAATTAGCCTCAGAAACAGTGGGAAACAGTGTTTCTATACTAATTGCCAGGCGCTGAGACGAATGCCGCCAAGATCAAGCGTCAAACACTTACGGTTCAAGAATTAGCCTCAGAAACAGTGGGAAACAGTGCTTTTATACTAATTGCCAGGCGCTGAGACGAATGCCGCCAAGATCGAGCGTCTATGACTTACGGTTCAAGAATTAGCCTCAGAAACAGTGGTTCTAAACATGCTGCCAATAGCTCGCCTAGGAAACATCCAGAGAAGTCCAAGATAGTGTTTTTTAGACTGGCTGCCACGAGCTGAAACGAATGCAGCCAAGAGCGAGCGTCTGTCACTTACGGTTCAAGAGTTATTCACAGAAACATGGTTCTGAACTTTGCTGCCAGCCGCGAAAGCGAAAGTAACCAAGATCGAGCGTCTAGGATTTACTTGTCAATAGCTCGCCTGGGAAACATCCAGAGAAGTCAAAGACAGTGCTTCTATACTAATTGCCAGGCGCTGAGACGAATGCCGCCAAGATCAAGCGTCTAAGACTTACGGTTCAAGAATTAGCCTCAGAAACAGTGGGAAACAGTGCTTCTATACTAATTGCCAGGCGCTGAGACGAATGCCGCCAAGATCGAGCGTCTATGACTTACGGTTCAAGAATTAGCCTCAGAAACAGTGGTTCTAAACATGCTGCCAATAGCTCGCCTAGGAAACATCCAGAGAAGTCCAAGATAGTGTTTTTTAGACTGGCTGCCACGAGCTGAAACGAATGCAGCCAAGAGCGAGCGTCTGTCACTTACGGTTCAAGAGTTATTCACAGAAACATGGTTCTGAACTTTGCTGCCAGCCGCGAAAGCGAAAGTAACCAAGATCGAGCGTCTAGGATTTACTTGTCAATAGCTCGCCTGGGAAACATCCAGAGAAGTCAAAGACAGTGCTTCTATACTAATTGCCAGGCGCTGAGACGAATGCCGCCAAGATCAAGCGTCTAAGACTTACGGTTCAAGAATTAGCCTCAGAAACAGTGGGAAACAGTGCTTCTATACTAATTGCCAGGCGCTGAGACGAATGCCGCCAAGATCGAGCGTCTATGACTTACGGTTCAAGAATTAGCCTCAGAAACAGTGGTTCTAAACATGCTGCCAATAGGTCGCCTGCGAAACATCCAGAGAAGTCCAAGATAGTGTTTTTTAGACTGGCTGCCACGAGCTGAAACGAATGCAGCCAAGAGCGAGCGTCTGTCACTTACGGTTCAAGAGTTATTCACAGAAACATGGTTCTGAACTTTGCTGCCAGCCGCGAAAGCGAAAATAACCAAGATCGAGCGTCTAGGATTTACTTGTCAATAGCTCGCCTGGGAAACATCCAGAGAAGTCAAAGACAGTGCTTCTATACTAATTGCCAGGCGTTGAGACGAATGCCGCCAAGATCGAGCGTCTATGACTTACGGTTCAAGAATTAGCCTCAGAAACAGTGGGAAACAGTGCTTCTATACTAATTGCCAGGCGCTGAGACGAATGCCGCCAAGATCGAGCGTCTATGACTTACGGTTCAAGAATTAGCCTCAGAAACAGTGTTTCTGAACATGCTGCCAATAGCTCGCCTGGGAAACATCCAGAGAAGTCCAAGATAGTGTTTTTTTAGACTGGCTGCCACGAGCTGAAACGAATGCAGCCAAGAGCGAGCGTCTGTGACTTACGGTTCAAGAGTTATTCACAGAAACATGGTTCTGAACTTTGCTGCCAGCCGCGAAAGCAAAAGTAACCAAGATCGAGCGTCTAGGATTTACTTGTGAATAGCTCGCCTGGGAAACATCCAGATAAGTCAAAGACAGTGCTTCCATACTAATTGCCAGGCGCTGAGACGAATGCCGCCAAGATCAAGCGTCTAAGACTTACGGTTCAAGAATTAGCCTCAGAAACAGTGGGAAACAGTGCTTCTATACTAATTGCCAGGCGCTGAGACGAATGCCGCCAAGATCGAGCGTTTATGACTTACGGTTCAAGAATTAGCCTCAGAAACAGTGGTTTTGAACATGCTGCCAATAGCTCGCCTTGGAAACATCCAGAGAAGTCCAAGATAGTGTTTTTTAGACTGGCTGCCACGAGCTGAAACGAATGCAACCAAGAGCGAGCGTCTGTGACTTACGGTTCAAGAGTTATTCACAGAAACATGGTTCTGAACTTTACTGCCAGCCGCGAAAGCAAAAGTAACCAAGATCGAGCGTCTAGGATTTACTTGTCAATAGCTCGCCTGGGAAACATCCAGAGAAGTCAAAGACAGTGCTACTATACTAATTGCCAGGCGCTGAGACGAATGCCGCCAAGATCGAGCGTCTAAGACGGTTCAAGAATTAGCCTCAGAAACAGTGGGAAACAGTGTTTCTATACTAATTGCCAGGCGCGGAGACGAATGCCGCCAAGATCAAGCGTCAAAGACTTACGGTTCAAGAATTATCCTCAGAAACAGTGGGAAACAGTGCTTTTATACTAATTGCCAGGCGCTGAGACGAATGCCGCCAAGATCGAGCGTCTATGACTTACGGTTCAAGAATTAGCCTCAGAAACAGTGGTTCTAAACATGCTGCCAATAGGTCGCCTGCGAAACATCCAGAGAAGTCCAAGATAGTGTTTTTTAGACTGGCTGCCACGAGCTGAAACGAATGCAGCCAAGAGCGAGCGTCTGTCACTTACGGTTCAAGAGTTATTCACAGAAACATGGTTCTGAACTTTGCTGCCAGCCGCGAAAGCGAAAATAACCAAGATCGAGCGTCTAGGATTTACTTGTCAATAGCTCGCCTGGGAAACATCCAGAGAAGTCAAAGACAGTGCTTCTATACTAATTGCCAGGCGTTGAGACGAATGCCGCCAAGATCGAGCGTCTATGACTTACGGTTCAAGAATTAGCCTCAGAAACAGTGGGAAACAGTGCTTCTATACTAATTGCCAGGCGCTGAGACGAATGCCGCCAAGATCGAGGGTCTATGACTTACGGTTCAAGAATTAGCCTCAGAAACAGTGTTTCTGAACATGCTGCCAATAGCTCGCCTGGGAAACATCCAGAGAAGTCCAAGATAGTGTTTTTTTAGACTGGCTGCCACGAGCTGAAACGAATGCAGCCAAGAGCGAGCGTCTGTGACTTACGGTTCAAGAGTTATTCACAGAAACATGGTTCTGAACTTTGCTGCCAGCCGCAAAAGCAAAAGTAACCAAGATCGAGCGTCTAGGATTTACTTGTCAATAGCTCGCCTGGGAAACATCCAGAGAAGTCAAAGACAGTGCTACTATACTAATTGCCAGGCGCTGAGACGAATGCCGCCAAGATCAAGCGTCAAAGACTTACGGTTCAAGAATTAGCCTCAGAAACAGTGGGAAACAGTGCTTTTATACTAATTGCCAGGCACTGAGACGAATGCCGCCAAGATCGAGCGTCTAGGATTTACTTGTCAATAGCTCGCCTGGGAAACATCCAGAGAAGTCAAAGATAGTGATTCTATACTAATTGCCAGGCGCTGAGACGAATGCCGCCAAGATCGAGCATCTATGACTTACGGTTCAAAATTAGCCTCAGAAACTTTGGTTCTGAACATGCTGCCAATAGCTCGCCTGGGAAACATCCAGAGAAGTCCAAGATAGTGTTTTTTTAGACTGGCTGCCACGAGCTGAAACGCATGCAGCCAAGAGCGAGCGTCTGTGACTTACGGTTCAAGAGTTATTCACAGAAACATGGTTCTGAACTTTGCTTCCAGCCGCGAAAGCGAAAGTAACCAAGATCGAGCGTCTAGGATTTACTTGTCAATAGCTCGCCTGGGAAACATCCAGAGAAGTCAAAGACAATGCTTCTATACTAATTGCCAGGCGATGAGACGAATGCCGCCAAGATCAAGCGTCTAAGACTTACGGTTCAAGAATTAGCCTCAGAAACAGTGGGAAACAGTGCTTCTATACTAATTGCCAGGCGCTGAGACGAATGCCGCCAAGATCGAGCGTCTATGACTTACGGTTCAAGAATTAGCCTCAGAAACAGTGGTTTTGAATATGCTGCCAATAGCTCGCCTGGGAAACATCCAGAGAAGTCCAAGATAATGTTTTTTAGACTGGCTGCCACGAGCTGAAACGAATGCAACCAAGAGCGAGCGTCTGTGACTTACGGTTCAAGAGTTATTCACAGAAACATGGTTCTGAACTTTGCTGCCAGCCGCGAAAGCGATAGTAACCAAGATCGAGCGTCAAGGATTTACTTGTCAATAGCTCGCCTGGGAAACATCCAGAGAAGTCAAAGACAGTGCTTCTATACTAATTGCCAGGCGCTGAGACGAATGCCGCCAAGATCGAGCGTCTAAGACTTACGGTTCAAGAATTAGCCTCAGAAACAGTGGGAAACAGTGTTTCTATACTAATTGCCAGGCGCTGAGACGAATGCCGCCAAGATCAAGCGTCTAAGACTTACGGTTCAAGAATTAGCCTCAGAAACAGTGGGAAACAGTGCTTCTATACTAATTGCCAGGCGCTGAGACGAATGCCGCCAAGATCGAGCGTCTATGACTTACGGTTCAAGAATTAGCCTCAGAAACAGTGGTTTTGAACATGCTGCCAATAGCTCGCCTGGGAAACATCCAGAGAAGTCCAAGATAATGTTTTTTAGACTGGCTGCCACGAGCTGAAACGAATGCAACCAAGAGCGAGCGTCTGTGACTTACGGTTCAAGTGTTATTCACAGAAACATGGTTCTGAACTTTGCTGCCAGCCGCGAAAGTAACCAAGATCGAGCGTCTAGGATTTTACTTGTCAATAGCTCGCCTGGGAAACATCCAGTGAAGTCAAAGACAGTGCTTCTATACTAATTGCCAGCTGCTGAGACGAATGCCGCCAAGATCGAGCGTCTAAGACTTACGGTTCAAGAATTAGCCTCAGAAACAGTGGGAAACAGTGTTTCTATACTAATTGCCAGGCGCTGAGACGAATGCCGCCAAGATCGCGCGTCTATGACTTACGGTTCAAGAATTAGCCTCAGAAAAAGTGGTTTTGAACATGCTGCCAATAGCTCGCCTGGGAAACATCCAGAGAAGTCCAAGATAATGTTTTTTAGACTGGCTGCCACGAGCTGAAACGAATGCAACCAAGAGCGAGCGTCTGTGACTTACGGTTCAAGAGTTATTCACAGAAACATGGTTCTGAACTTTGCTGCCAGCCGCGAAAGCAAAAGTAACCAAGATCGAGCGTCTAGGATTTTACTTGTCAATAGCTCGCCTGGGAAACATCCAGAGAAGTCAAAGACAGTGCTACTATACTAATTGCCAGGCGCTGAGACGAATGCCGCCAAGATCGAGCGTCTAAGACTTACGGTTCAAGAATTAGCCTCAGAAACAGTGGGAAACAGTGTTTCTATACTAATTGCCAGGCGCGGAGACGAATGCCGCCAAGATCAAGCGTCAAAGACTTACGGTTCAAGAATTAGCCTCAGAAACAGTGCTTTTATACTAATTGCAAGGCGCTGAGACGAATGCCGCCAAGATCGAGCGTCTATGACTTACGGTTCAAGAATTAGCCTCAGAAACAGTGGTTCTGAACATGCTGCCAATAGCTCGCCTGCGAAACATCCAGAGAAGTCCAAGATAGTGTTTTTTAGACTGGCTGCCACGAGCTGAAACGAATGCAGCCAAGAGCGAGCGTCTGTGACTTACGGTTCAAGAGTTATTCACAGAAACATGGTTCTGAACTTTGCTGCCAGCCGCGAAATCGAAAATAACCAAGATCGAGCGTCTAGGATTTACTTGTCAATAGCTCGCCTGGGAAACATCCAGAGAAGTCAAAGACAGTGCTTCTATACTAATTGCCAGGCGCTGAGAAGAATGCCGCCAAGATCGAGCGTCTATGACTTACGGTTCAAGAATTAGCCTCAGAAACAGTGGGAAACAGTGCATCTATACTAATTGCCAGGCGCTGAGACGAATGCCGCCAAGATCGAGCGTCTATGACTTACGGTTCAAGAAATAGCCTCAGAAACAGTGGTTCTGAACATGCTGCCAATAGCTCGCCTGGGAAACATCCAGAGAAGTCCAAGATAGTGTTTTTTTTAGACTGGCTGCCACGAGCTGAAACTAATGCAGCCAAGAGCGAGCGTCTGTGACTTACGGTTCAAGAGTTATTCACAGAAACATGGTTCTGAACTTTGCTGCCAGCCGCGAAAGCGAAAGTAACCAAGATCGAGCGTCTAGGATTTACTTGTGAATAGCTCGCCTGGGAAACTTTCAGATAAGTCAAAGACAGTGCTTCTATACTAATTGCCAGGCGCTGAGACGAATGCCGCCAAGATCAAGCGTCTAAGACTTACGGTTCAAGAATTAGCCTCAGAAACAGTGGGAAACAGTGCTTCTATACTAATTGCCAGGCGCTGAGACGAATGCCGCCAAGATCGAGCGTCTATGACTTACGGTTCAAGAATTAGCCTCAGAAACAGTGGTTTTGAACATGCTGCCAATAGCTCGCCTGGGAAACATCCAGAGAAGTCCAAGATAGTGTTTTTTTAGACTGGCTGCCACGAGCAGAAACGAATGCAGCCAAGAGCGAGCGTCAGTGACTTACGGTTCAAGAGTTATTCACAGAAACATGGTTTTGAACTTTGCTGCCAGCCGCGAAAGCGAAAGTAACCAAGATCGAGCGTCTAGGATTTACTTGTCAATAGCTCGCCTGGGAAACATCCAGAGAAGTCAAAGACAGTGCTTCTATACTAATTGCCAGGCGCTGAGACGAATGCCGCCAAGATCGAGCGTCTAAGACTTACGGTTCAAGAATTAGCCTCAGAAACAGTGGGAAACAGTGCTTCTATACTAATTGCCAGGCGCTGAGACGAATGCCGCCAAGATCGAGCGTCTATGACTTACGGTTCAAGAATTAGCCTCAGAAACAGTGGTTCTGAACATGCTGCCAATAGCTCGCCTGGGAAACATCCAGAGAAGTCCAAGATAGTGTTTTTTTTAGACTGGCTGCCACGAGCTGAAACGAATGCAGCCAAGAGCGAGCGTCTGTGACTTACGGTTCAAGAGTTATTCACAGAAACATGGTTCTGAACTTTGCTGCCAGCCGCGAAAGCGAAAGTAACCAAGATCGAGTGTCTAGGATTTACTTGTCAATAGCTCGCCTGGGAAACATCCAGAGAAGTCAAAGACAGTGCTTATATACTAATTGCCAGGCGCTGAGACGATTGCCGCCAAGATCGAGCGTCTATGACTTACGGTTCAAGAATTAGCCTCAGAAACAGTGGGAAACAGTGCTTCTATACTAATTGCCAGGCGCTGAGACGAATGCCGCCAAGATCGAGCGTCTATGACTTACGGTTCAAGAATTAGCCTCAGAAACAGTGGTTCTGAACATGCTGCCAATAGCTCGCCTGGGAAACATCCAGAGAAGTCCAAGATAGTGTTTTTTTTGACTGGCTGCCACGAGCTGAAACGAATGCAGCCAAGAGCGAGCGTCTGTGACTTACGGTTCAAGAGTTATTCACAGAAACATGGTTCTGAACTTTGCTGCCAGCCGCGAAAGCGAAAGTAACCAAGATCGAGCGTCTAGGATTTACTTGTCAATAGCTCGCCTGGGAAACATCCAGAGAAGTCAAAGACAGTGCTTCTATACTAATTGCCAGGCGCTGAGACGAATGCCGCCAAGATCGAGCGTCTAAGACTTACGGTTCAAGAATTAGCCTCAGAAACAGTGATTCTGAACATGCTGCCAATAGCTCGCCTGGGAAACATCCAGAGAAGTCCAAGATAGTGTTTTTTAGACTGGCTGCCACGAGCTGAAACGAATGCAACCAAGAGCGAGCGTCTGTGACTTACGGTTCAAGAGTTATTCACAGAAACATGGTTCTGAACTTTGCTGCCAGCCGCGAAAGCGAAAATAACCAAGATCGAGCGTCTAGGATTTACTTGTCAATAGCTCGCCTGGGAAACATCCAGAGAAGTCAAAGACAGTGCTTCTATACTAATTGCCAGGCGCTGAGACGAATGCCGCCAAGATCAAGCGTCTAAGACTTACAGTTCAAGAATTAGCCTCAGAAACAGTGGGAAACAGTGCTTCTATACTAATTGCCAGGCGCTGAGACGAATGCCGCCAAGATCGAGCGTCTATGACTTACGGTTCAAGAATTAGCCTCAGAAACAGTGGTTCTAAACATGCTGCCAATAGCTCGCCTGGGAAACATCCAGAGAAGTCCAAGATAGTGTTTTTTTAGACTGGCTGCCACGAGCTGAAACGCATGCAGCCAAGAGCGAGCGTCTGTGACTTACGGTTCAAGAGTTATTCACAGAAACATGGTTCTGAACTTTGCTGCCAGCCGCGAAAGCGAAAGTAACCAAGATCGAGCGTCTAGGATTTACTTGTGAATAGCTCGCCTGGGAAACATCCAGAGAAGTCAAAGACAGTGCTTCTATACTAATTGCCAGGCGCTGAGACGAATGCCGCCAAGATCAAGCGTCTAAGACTTACGGTTCAAGAATTAGCCTCAGAAACAGTGGGAAACAGTGCTTCTATACTAATTGCCAGGCGCTGAGACGAATGCCGCCAAGATCGAGCGTCTATGACTTACGGTTCAAGAATTAGCCTCAGAAACAGTGGTTCAAAACATGCTGCCAATAGCTCGCCTGGGAAACATCCAGAGAAGTCCAAGATAGTGTTTTTTAGACTGGCTGCCACGAGCTGAAACGAATGCAGCCAAGAGCGAGCGTCTGTGACTTACGGTTCAAAAGTTATTCACATAAACATGGTTCTGAACTTTGCTGCCAGCCGCGAAAGCGAAAGCAACCAAGATCGAGCGTCTAGGATTTACTTGTGAATAGCTCGCCTGGAAAACATCCAGAGAAGTCAAAGACAGTGCAGATATACTAATTGCCAGGCGCTGAGACGAATGCCGCCAAGATCAAGCGTCTAAGACTTACGGTTCAAGAATTAGCCTCAGAAACAGTGGGAAACAGTGCTTCTATACTAATTGCCAGGCGCTGAGACGAATGCCGCCAAGATCGAGCGTCTATGACTTACGGTTCAAGAATTAGCCTCAGAAACAGTGGTTCTGAACATGCTGCCAATAGCTCGCCTGGGAAACATCCAGAGAAGTCCAAGATAGTGTTTTTTTTAGACTGGCTGCCACGAGCTGAAACGAATGCAGCCAAGAGCGAGCGTCTGTGACTTACGGTTCAAGAGTTATTCACAGAAACATGGTTCTGAACTTTGCTGCCAGCCGCGAAAGCGAAAGTAACCAAGATCGAGTGTCTAGGATTTACTTGTCAATAGCTCGCCTGGGAAACATCCAGAGAAGTCAAAGACAGTGCTTATATACTAATTGCCAGGCGCTGAGACGATTGCCGCCAAGATCGAGCGTCTATGACTTACGGTTCCAGTATTAGCCTCAGAAACAGTGGGAAACAGTGCTTCTATACTAATTGCCAGGCGCTGAGACGAATGCCGCCAAGATCGAGCGTCTATGACTTACGGTTCAAGAATTAGCCTCAGAAACAGTGGTTCTGAACATGCTGCCAATAGCTCGCCTGGGAAACATCCAGAGAAGTCCAAGATAGTGTTTTTTTTGACTGGCTGCCACGAGCTGAAACGAATGCAGCCAAGAGCGAGCGTCTGTGACTTACGGTTCAAGAGTTATTCACAGAAACATGGTTCTGAACTTTGCTGCCAACCGCGAAAGCGAAAGTAACCAAGATCGAGCGTCTAGGATTTACTTGTCAATAGCTCGCCTGGGAAACATCCAGAGAAGTCAAAGACAGTGCTTCTATACTAATTGCCAGGCGCTGAGACGAATGCCGCCAAGATCGAGCGTCTAAGACTTACGGTTCAAGAATTAGCCTCAGAAACAGTGATTCTGAACATGCTGCCAATAGCTCGCCTGGGAAACATCCAGAGAAGTCCAAGATAGTGTTTTTTAGACTGGCTCCCACGAGCTGAAACGAATGCAACCAAGAGCGAGCGTCTGTGACTTACGGTTCAAGAGTTATTCACAGAAACATGGTTCTGAACTTTGCTGCCAGCCGCGAAAGCGAAAATAACCAAGATCGAGCGTCTAGGATTTACTTGTCAATAGCTCGCCTGGGAAACATCCAGAGAAGTCAAAGACAGTGCTTCTATACTAATTGCCAGGCGCTGAGACGAATGCCGCCAAGATCGAGCGTCTAAGACTTACGGTTCAAGAATTAGCCTCAGAAACAGTGGGAAACAGTGCTTCTATACTAATTGCCAGGCGCTGAGACGAATGCCGCCAAGATCGAGCGTCTATGACTTACGGTTCAAGAATTAGCCTCAGAAACAGTGGGAAACAGTGCTTCTATACTAATTGCCAGGCGCTGAGACGAATGCCGCCAAGATCGAGCGTCTATGACTTACGGTTCAAGAATTAGCCTCAGAAACAGTGGTTCTAAACATGCTGCCAATAGCTCGCCTGGGAAACATCCAGAGAAGTCCAAGATAGTGTTTTTTTAGACTGGCTGCCACGAGCTGAAACGCATGCAGCCAAGAGCGAGCGTCTGTGACTTACGGTTCAAGAGTTATTCACAGAAACATGGTTCTGAACTTTGCTGCCAGCCGCGAAAGCGAAAGTAACCAAGATCGAGTGTCTAGGATTTACTTGTCAATAGCTCGCCTGGGAAACATCCAGAGAAGTCAAAGACAGTGCTTATATACTAATTGCCAGGCGCTGAGACGATTGCCGCCAAGATCGAGCGTCTATGACTTACGGTTCAAGAATTAGCCTCAGAAACAGTGGGAAACAGTGCTTCTATACTAATTGCCAGGCGCTGAGACGAATGCCGCCAAGATCGAGCGTCTATGACTTACGGTTCAAGAATTAGCCTCAGAAACAGTGGTTCTGAACATGCTGCCAATAGCTCGCCTGGGAAACATCCAGAGAAGTCCAAGATAGTGTTTTTTTTGACTGGCTGCCACGAGCTGAAACGAATGCAGCCAAGAGCGAGCGTCTGTGACTTACGGTTCAAGAGTTATTCACAGAAACATGGTTCTGAACTTTGCTGCCAACCGCGAAAGCGAAAGTAACCAAGATCGAGCGTCTAGGATTTACTTGTCAATAGCTCGCCTGGGAAACATCCAGAGAAGTCAAAGACAGTGCTTCTATACTAATTGCCAGGCGCTGAGACGAATGCCGCCAAGATCGAGCGTCTAAGACTTACGGTTCAAGAATTAGCCTCAGAAACAGTGATTCTGAACATGCTGCCAATAGCTCGCCTGGGAAACATCCAGAGAAGTCCAAGATAGTGTTTTTTAGACTGGCTGCCACGAGCTGAAACGAATGCAACCAAGAGCGAGCGTCTGTGACTTACGGTTCAAGAGTTATTCACAGAAACATGGTTCTGAACTTTGCTGCCAGCCGCGAAAGCGAAAATAACCAAGATCGAGCGTCTAGGATTTACTTGTCAATAGCTCGCCTGGGAAACATCCAGAGAAGTCAAAGACAGTGCTTCTATACTAATTGCCAGGCGCTGAGACGAATGCCGCCAAGATCAAGCGTCTAAGACTTACAGTTCAAGAATTAGCCTCAGAAACAGTGGGAAACAGTGCTTCTATACTAATTGCCAGGCGCTGAGACGAATGCCGCCAAGATCGAGCGTCTATGACTTACGGTTCAAGAATTAGCCTCAGAAACAGTGGGAAACAGTGCTTCTATACTAATTGCCAGGCGCTGAGACGAATGCCGCCAAGATCGAGCGTCTATGACTTACGGTTCAAGAATTAGCCTCAGAAACAGTGGTTCTAAACATGCTGCCAATAGCTCGCCTGGGAAACATCCAGAGAAGTCCAAGATAGTGTTTTTTTAGACTGGCTGCCACGAGCTGAAACGCATGCAGCCAAGAGCGAGCGTCTGTGACTTACGGTTCAAGAGTTATTCACAGAAACATGGTTCTGAACTTTGCTGCCAGCCGCGAAAGCGAAAGTAACCAAGATCGAGCGTCTAGGATTTACTTGTGAATAGCTCGCCTGGGAAACATCCAGAGAAGTCAAAGACAGTGCTTCTATACTAATTGCCAGGCGCTGAGACGAATGCCGCCAAGATCAAGCGTCTAAGACTTACGGTTCAAGAATTAGCCTCAGAAACAGTGGGAAACAGTGCTTCTATACTAATTGCCAGGCGCTGAGACGAATGCCGCCAAGATCGAGCGTCTATGACTTACGGTTCAAGAATTAGCCTCAGAAACAGTGGTTCAAAACATGCTGCCAATAGCTCGCCTGGGAAACATCCAGAGAAGTCCAAGATAGTGTTTTTTAGACTGGCTGCCACGAGCTGAAACGAATGCAGCCAAGAGCGAGCGTCTGTGACTTACGGTTCAAAAGTTATTCACATAAACATGGTTCTGAACTTTGCTGCCAGCCGCGAAAGCGAAAGCAACCAAGATCGAGCGTCTAGGATTTACTTGTGAATAGCTCGCCTGGAAAACATCCAGAGAAGTCAAAGACAGTGCAGATATACTAATTGCCAGGCGCTGAGACGAATGCCGCCAAGATCAAGCGTCTAAGACTTACGGTTCAAGAATTAGCCTCAGAAACAGTGGGAAACAGTGCTTCTATACTAATTGCCAGGCGCTGAGACGAATGCCGCCAAGATCGAGCGTCTATGACTTACGGTTCAAGAATTAGCCTCAGAAACAGTGGTTCTGAACATGCTGCCAATAGCTCGCCTGGGAAACATCCAGAGAAGTCCAAGATAGTGTTTTTTAGACTGGCTGCCACGAGCTGAAACGAATGCAGCCAAGAGCGAGCGTCTGTCACTTACGGTTCAAGAGTTATTCACAGAAACATGGTTCTGAACTTTGCTGCCAGCCGCGAAAGCGAAAATAACCAAGATCGAGCGTCTAGGATTTACTTGTCAATAGCTCTCCTGGGAAACATCCAGTGAAGTCAAAGACAGTGCTTCTATACTAATTGCCAGGCGCTGAGACGAATGCCGCCAAGATCGAGCGTCTATGACTTACGGTTCAAGAATTAGCCTCAGAAACAGTGGGAAACAGTGCTTCTATACTAATTTCCAGGTGCTGAGACGAATGCCGCCAAGATCGAGCGTCTATGACTTACGGTTCAAGAATTAGCCTCAGAAACAGTGGTTCTAAACATGCTGCCAATAGCTCGCCTGGGAAACATCCAGAAGAAGTCCAAGATAGTGTTTTTTAGACTGACTGCCACGAGCTGAAACGAATGCAGCCAAGAGCGAGCGTCTGTCACTTACGGTTCAAGAGTTATTCACAGAAACATGGTTCTGAACTTTGCTGCCAGCCGCGAAAGCGAAAATAACCAAGATCGAGCGTCTAGGATTTACTTGTCAATAGCTCGCCTGGGAAACATCCAGAGAAGTCAAAGACAGTGCTTCTATACTAATTGCCAGGCGCTGAGACGAATGCCGCCAAGATCGAGCGTCTATGACTTACGGTTCAAGAATTAGCGTCAGAAACAGTGGGAAACAGTGCTTCTATACTAATTGCCAGGCGCTGAGACGAATGCCGCCAAGATCGAGCGTCTATGACTTACGGTTCAAGAATTAGCCTCAGAAACAGTGGTTCTGAACATGCTGCCAATAGCTCGCCTGGGAAACATCCAGAGAAGTCCAAGATAGTGTTTTTTAGACTGACTGCCACGAGCTGAAACGAATGCAGCCAAGAGCGAGCGTCTGTCACTTACGGTTCAAGAGTTATTCACAGAAACGTGGTTCTGAACTTTGCTGCCAGCCGCGAAAGCGAAAATAACCAAGATCGAGCGTCTAGGATTTATTTGTTAATAGCTCGCCTGGGAAACATCCAGTGAAGTCAAAGACAGTGCTTCTATACTAACTGCCAGGCGCTGAGACGAATGCCGCCAAGATCGAGCGTCTATGACTTACGGTTCAAGAATTAGCCTCAGAAACAGTGGTTCAAAACATGCTGCCAATAGCTCGCCTGGGAAACATCCAGAGAAGTCCAAGATAGTGTTTTTTAGACTGGCTGCCACGAGCTGAAACGAATGCAGCCAAGAGCGAGCGTCTGTGACTTACGGTTCAAGAGTTATTCACAGAAACATGGTTCTGAACTTTGCTGCCAGCCGCGAAAGCGAAAATAACCAAGATCGAGCGTCTAGGATTTACTTGTCAATAGCTCGCCTGGGAAACATCCAGAGAAGTCAAAGACAGTGCTTCTATACTAATTGCCAGGCGCTGAGACGAATGCCGCCAAGATCGAACGTCTATGACTTACGGTTCAAGAATTAGCGTCAGAAACAGTGGGAAACAGTGCTTCTATACTAATTGCCAGGCGCTGAGACGAATGCCGCCAAGATCGAGCGTCTATGACTTACGGTTCAAGAATTAGCCTTAGAAACAGTGGTTCTGAACATGCTGCCAATAGCTCGCCTGGGAAACATCCAGAGAAGTCCAAGATAGTGTTTTTTAGACTGACTGCCACGAGCTGAAACGAATGCAGCCAAGAGCGAGCGTCTGTCACTTACGGTTCAAGAGTTATTCACAGAAACATGGTTCTGAACTTTGCTGCCAGCCGCGAAAGCGAAAATAACCAAGATCGAGCGTCTAGGATTTATTTGTTAATAGCTCGCCTGGGAAACATCCAGTGAAGTCAAAGAGAGTGCTTCTATACTAACTGCCAGGCGCTGAGACGAATGCCGCCAAGATCGAGCATCTATGACTTACGGTTCAAGAATTAGCCTCAGAAACAGTGGGAAACAGTGCTTCTATACTAATTGCCAGGCGCTGAGACGAATGCCGCCAAGATCGAGCGTCTATGACTTACGGTTCAAGAATTAGCCTCAGAAACAGTGGTTCAAAACATGCTGCCAATAGCTCGCCTGGGAAACATCCAGAGAAGTCCAAGATAGTGTTTTTTATACTGGCTGCCACGAGCTGAAACGAATGCAGCCAAGAGCGAGCGTCTGTGACTTACGGTTCAAGAGTTATTCACAGAAACATGGTTCGGAACTTTGCTGCCAGCCGCGAAAGCGAAAATAACCAAGATCGAGCGTCTAGGATTTACTTGTCAATAGCTCGCCTGGGAAACATCCAGAGAAGTCAAAGACAGTGCTTCTATACTAATTGCCAGGCGCTGAGACGAATGCCGCCAAGATCAAGCGTCTAAGACTTACGGTTCAAGAATTAGCCTCAGAAACAGTGGGAAACAGTGCTTCTATACTAATTGCCAGGCGCTGAGACGAATGCCGCCAAGATCGAGCGTCTATGACTTACGGTTCAAGAATTAGCCTCAGAAACAGTGGTTTTGAACATGCTGCCAATAGCTCGCCTGGGAAACATCCAGAGAAGTCCAAGATAGTGTTTTTTAGACTGGCTGCCACGAGCTGAAACGAATGCAGCCAAGAGCGAGCGTCTGTCACTTACGGTTCAAGAGTTATTCACAGAAACATGGTTCTGAACTTTGCTGCCAGCCGCGAAAGCGAAAATAACCAAGATCGAGCGTCTAGGATTTACTTGTCAATAGCTCGCCTGGGAAACATCCAGAGAAGTCAAAGACAGTGATTCTATACTAATTGCCAGGCGCTGAGACGAATGCCGCCAAGATCGAGCGTCTATGACTTACGGTTCAAAATTAGCCTCAGAAACAGTGGTTCTGAACATGCTGCCAATAGCTCGCCTGGGAAACATCCAGATAAGTCCAAGATAGTGTTTTTTTAGACTGGCTGCCACGAGCTGAAACGCATGCAGCCAAGAGCGAGCGTCTGTGACTTACGGTTCAAGAGTTATTCACAGAAACATGGTTCTGAACTTTGCTTCCAGCCGCGAAAGCGAAAGTAACCAAGATCGAGCGTCTAGGATTTACTTGTCAATAGCTCGCCTGGGAAACATCCAGAGAAGTCAAAGACAGTGCTTCTATACTAATTGCCAGGCGCTGAGACGAATGCCGCCAAGATCAAGCATCTAAGACTTACGGTTCAAGAATTAGCCTCAGAAACAGTGGGAAACAGTGCTTCTATACTAATTGCCAGGCGCTGAGACGAATGCCGCCAAGATCGAGCGTCTATGACTTACGGTTCAAGAATTAGCCTCAGAAACAGTGGTTTTGAACATGCTGCCAATAGCTCGCCTGGGAAACATCAAGAGAAGTCCAAGATAATGTTTTTTAGACTGGCTGCCACGAGCTGAAACGAATGCAACCAAGAGCGAGCGTCTGTGACTTACGGTTCAAGAGTTATTCACAGAAACATGGTTCTGAACTTTGCTGCCAGCCGCGAAAGCGATAGTAACCAAGATCGAGCGTCTAGGATTTACTTGTCAATAGCTCGCCTGGGAAACATCCAGAGAAGTCAAAGACAGTGCTTCTATACTAATTGCCAGGCGCTGAGACGAATGCCGCCAAGATCGAGCGTCTAAGACTTACGGTTCAAGAATTAGCCTCAGAAACAGTGGGAAACAGTGTTTCTATACTAATTGCCAGGCGCGGAGACGAATGCCGCCAAGATCAAGCGTCAAAGACTTACGGTTCAAGAATTAGCCTCAGAAACAGTGGGAAACAGTGCTTTTATACTAATTGCCAGGCGCTGAGACGAATGCCGCCAAGATCGAGCGTGTATGACTTACGGTTCAAGAATTAGCCTCAGAAACAGTGGTTCTAAACATGCTGCCAATAGCTCGCCTGCGGAACATCCATAGAAGTCCAAGATAGTGTTTTTTAGACTGGCTGCCACGAGCTAAAACGAATGCAGCCAAGAGCGAGCGTCTGTGACTTACGGTTCAAGAGTTATTCACAGAAACATGGTTCTGAACTTTGCTGCCAGCCGCGAAAGCGAAAATAACCAAGATCGAGCGTCTAGGATTTACTTGTCAATAGCTCGCCTGGGAAACATCCAGTGAAGTCAAAGACAGTGCTTCTATACTAATTGCCAGGCGCTGAGACGAATGCCGCCAAGATCGAGCGTCTAAGACTTACGGTTCAAGAATTAGCCTCAGAAACAGTGGGAAACAGTGTTTCTATACTAATTGCCAGGCGCTGAGACGAATGCCGCCAAGATCAAGCGTCAAAGACTTACGGTTCAAAAATTAGCCTCAGAAACAGTGGGAAACAGTGCTTTTATACTAATTGCCAGGCGCTGAGACGAATGCCGCCAAGATCGAGCGTCTATGACTTACGGTTCAAGAATTAGCCTCAGAAACAGTGGTTCTAAACATGCTGCCAATAGCTCGTCTGGGAAACATCCAGAGAAGTCCAAGATAGTGTTTTTTAGACTGGCTGCCACGAGCTGAAACGAATGCAGCCAAGAGCGAGCGTCTGTCACTTACGGTTCAAGAGTTATTCACAGAAACATGGTTCTGAACTTTGCTGCCAGCCGCGAAAGCGAAAGTAACCAAGATCGAGCGTCTAGGATTTACTTGTCAATAGCTCGCCTGGGAAACATCCAGAGAAGTCAAAGACAGTGCTTCTATACTAATTGCCAGGCGCTGAGACGAATGCCGCCAAGATCAAGCGTCTAAGACTTACGGTTCAAGAATTAGCCTCAGAAACAGTGGGAAACAGTGCTTCTATACTAATTGCCAGGCGCTGAGACGAATGCCGCCAAGATCGAGCGTCTATGACTTACGGTTCAAGAATTAGCCTCAGAAACAGTGGTTTTGAACATGCTGCCAATAGCTCGCCTGGGAAACATCCAGAGAAGTCCAAGATAATGTTTTTTAGACTGGCTGCCACGAGCTGAAACGAATGCAACCAAGAGCGAGCGTCTGTGACTTACGGTTCAAGAGTTATTCACAGAAACATGGTTCTGAACTTTGCTGCCAGCCGCGAAAGTGAAAGTAACCAAGATCGAGCGTCTAGGATTTACTTGTCAATAGCTCGCCTGGGAAACATCCAGTGAAGTCAAAGACAGTGCTTCTATACTAATTGCCAGGCGCTGAGACAAATGCCGCCAAGATCGAGCGTCTAAGACTTACGGTTCAAGAATTAGCCTCAGAAACAGTGGGAAACAGTGTTTCTATACTAATTGCCAGGCGCTGAGACGAATGCCGCCAAGATCAAGCGTCTATGACTTACGGTTCAAGAATTAGCCTCAGAAACAGTGGGAAACAGTGCTTTTATACTAATTGCCAGGCGCTGAGACGAATGCCGCCAAGATCGAGCGTCTATGACTTACGTTTCAAGAATTAGCCTCAGAAACAGTGGTTCTGAACATGCTGCCAATAGCTCGCCTGGGAAACATCCAGAGAAGTCCAAGATAGTGTTTTTTAGACTGGCTGCCACGAGCTGAAACGAATGCAGCCAAGAGCGAGCGTCTGTGACTTACGGTTCAAGAGTTATTCACAGAAACATGGTTCTGAACTTTGCTGCCAGCCGCGAAAGTAACCAAGATCGAGCGTCTAGGATTTACTTGTCAATAGCTCGCCTGGGAAACATCCAGAGAAGTCAAAGACAGTGCTTCCATACTAATTGCCAGGCGCTGAGACGAATGCCGCCAAGATCGAGCGTCTATGACTTACGGTTCAAGAATTAGCCTCAGAAACAGTGGGAAACAGTGCTTCTATACTAATTGCCAGGCGCTGAGACGAATGCCGCCAAGATCGAGCGTCTATGACTTACGGTTCAAGAATTAGCCTCAGAAACAGTGGTTCTGAACATGCTGCCAATAGCTCGCCTGGGAAACATCCAGAGAAGTCCAAGATAGTGTTTTTTTAGACTGGCTGCCACGAGCTGAAACGAATGCAGCCAAGAGCGAGCGTCTGTGACTTACGGTTCAAGAGTTATTCACAGAAACATGGTTCTGAACTTTGCTGCCAGCCGCGAAAGCGAAAGTAACCAAGATCCAGCGTCTAGGATTTACTTGTGAATAGCTCGCCTGGGAAACTTTCAGATAAGTCAAAGACAGTGCTTCTATACTAATTGCCAGGCGCTGAGACGAATGCCGCCAAGATCAAGCGTCTAAGACTTACGGTTCAAGAATTAGCCTCAGAAACAGTGGGAAACAGTGCTTCTATACTAATTGCCAGGCGCTGAGACGAATGCCGCCAAGATCGAGCGTCTATGACTTACGGTTCAAGAATTAGCCTCAGAAAAAGTGGTTTTGAACATGCTGCCAATAGCTCGCCTGGGAAACATCCAGAGAAGTCCAAGATAATGTTTTTTAGACTGGCTGCCACGAGCTGAAACGAATGCAACCAAGAGCGAGCGTCTGTGACTTACGGTTCAAGAGTTGTTCACAGAAACATGGTTCTGAACTTTGCTGCCAGCCGCGAAAGCAAAAGTAACCAAGATCGAGCGTCTAGGATTTACTTGTCAATAGCTCGCCTGGGAAACATCCAGAGAAGTCAAAGACAGTGCTACTATACTAATTGCCAGGCGCTGAGACGAATGCCGCCAAGATCGAGCGTCTAAGACTTACGGTTCAAGAATTAGCCTCAGAAACAGTGGGAAACAGTGTTTCTATACTAATTGCCAGGCGCGGAGACGAATGCCGCCAAGATCAAGCGTCAAAGACTTACGGTTCAAGAATTAGCCTCAGAAACAGTGGGAAAGAGTGCTTTTATACTAATTGCAAGGCGCTGAGACGAATGCCGCCAAGATCGAGCGTCTATGACTTACGGTTCAAGAATTAGCCTCAGAAACAGTGGTTCTGAACATGCTGCCAATAGCTCGCCTGCGAAACATCCAGAGAAGTCCAAGATAGTGTTTTTTAGACTGGCTGCCACGAGCTGAAACGAATGCAGCCAAGAGCGAGCGTTTGTGACTTACGGTTCAAGAGTTATTCACAGAAACATGGTTCTGAACTTTGCTGCCAGCCGCGAAAGCGAAAATAACCAAGATCGAGCGTCTAGGATTTACTTGTCAATAGCTCGCCTGGGAAACATCCAGAGAAGTCAAAGACAGTGCTTCTATACTAATTGCCAGGCGCTGAGACGAATGCCGCCAAGATCAAGCGTCTAAGACTTACGGTTCAAGAATTAGCCTCAGAAACAGTGGGAAACAGTGCTTCTATACTAATTGCCAGGCGCTGAGACGAATGCCGCCAAGATCGAGCGTCTATGACTTACGGTTCAAGAATTAGCCTCAGAAACAGTGGTTTTGAACATGCTGCCAATAGCTCGCCTGGGAAACATCCAGAGAAGTCCAAGATAATGTTTTTTAGACTGGCTGCCACGAGCTGAAACGAATGCAACCAAGAGCGAGCGTCTGTGACTTACGGTTCAAGAGTTATTCACAGAAACATGGTTCTGAACTTTGCTGCCAGCCGCGAAAGTGAAAGTAACCAAGATCGAGCGTCTAGGATTTACTTGTCAATAGCTCGCCTGGGAAACATCCAGTGAAGTCAAAGACAGTGCTTCTATACTAATTGCCAGGCGCTGAGACAAATGCCGCCAAGATCGAGCGTCTAAGACTTACGGTTCAAGAATTAGCCTCAGAAACAGTGGGAAACAGTGTTTCTATACTAATTGCCAGGCGCTGAGACGAATGCCGCCAAGATCAAGCGTCTATGACTTACGGTTCAAGAATTAGCCTCAGAAACAGTGGGAAACAGTGCTTTTATACTAATTGCCAGGCGCTGAGACGAATGCCGCCAAGATCGAGCGTCTATGACTTACGTTTCAAGAATTAGCCTCAGAAACAGTGGTTCTGAACATGCTGCCAATAGCTCGCCTGGGAAACATCCAGAGAAGTCCAAGATAGTGTTTTTTAGACTGGCTGCCACGAGCTGAAACGAATGCAGCCAAGAGCGAGCGTCTGTGACTTACGGTTCAAGAGTTATTCACAGAAACATGGTTCTGAACTTTGCTGCCAGCCGCGAAAGTAACCAAGATCGAGCGTCTAGGATTTACTTGTCAATAGCTCGCCTGGGAAACATCCAGAGAAGTCAAAGACAGTGCTTCCATACTAATTGCCAGGCGCTAAGACGAATGCCGCCAAGATCGAGCGTCTATGACTTACGGTTCAAGAATTAGCCTCAGAAACAGTGGGAAACAGTGCTTCTATACTAATTGCCAGGCGCTGAGACGAATGCCGCCAAGATCGAGCGTCTATGACTTACGGTTCAAGAATTAGCCTCAGAAACAGTGGTTCTGAACATGCTGCCAATAGCTCGCCTGGGAAACATCCAGAGAAGTCCAAGATAGTGTTTTTTTAGACTGGCTGCCACGAGCTGAAACGAATGCAGCCAAGAGCGAGCGTCTGTGACTTACGGTTCAAGAGTTATTCACAGAAACATGGTTCTGAACTTTGCTGCCAGCCGCGAAAGCGAAAGTAACCAAGATCCAGCGTCTAGGATTTACTTGTGAATAGCTCGCCTGGGAAACTTTCAGATAAGTCAAAGACAGTGCTTCTATACTAATTGCCAGGCGCTGAGACGAATGCCGCCAAGATCAAGCGTCTAAGACTTACGGTTCAAGAATTAGCCTCAGAAACAGTGGGAAACAGTGCTTCTATACTAATTGCCAGGCGCTGAGACGAATGCCGCCAAGATCGAGCGTCTATGACTTACGGTTCAAGAATTAGCCTCAGAAAAAGTGGTTTTGAACATGCTGCCAATAGCTCGCCTGGGAAACATCCAGAGAAGTCCAAGATAATGTTTTTTAGACTGGCTGCCACGAGCTGAAACGAATGCAACCAAGAGCGAGCGTCTGTGACTTACGGTTCAAGAGTTGTTCACAGAAACATGGTTCTGAACTTTGCTGCCAGCCGCGAAAGCAAAAGTAACCAAGATCGAGCGTCTAGGATTTACTTGTCAATAGCTCGCCTGGGAAACATCCAGAGAAGTCAAAGACAGTGCTACTATACTAATTGCCAGGCGCTGAGACGAATGCCGCCAAGATCGAGCGTCTAAGACTTACGGTTCAAGAATTAGCCTCAGAAACAGTGGGAAACAGTGTTTCTATACTAATTGCCAGGCGCGGAGACGAATGCCGCCAAGATCAAGCGTCAAAGACTTACGGTTCAAGAATTAGCCTCAGAAACAGTGGGAAAGAGTGCTTTTATACTAATTGCAAGGCGCTGAGACGAATGCCGCCAAGATCGAGCGTCTATGACTTACGGTTCAAGAATTAGCCTCAGAAACAGTGGTTCTGAACATGCTGCCAATAGCTCGCCTGCGAAACATCCAGAGAAGTCCAAGATAGTGTTTTTTAGACTGGCTGCCACGAGCTGAAACGAATGCAGCCAAGAGCGAGCGTTTGTGACTTACGGTTCAAGAGTTATTCACAGAAACATGGTTCTGAACTTTGCTGCCAGCCGCGAAAGCGAAAATAACCAAGATCGAGCGTCTAGGATTTACTTGTCAATAGCTCGCCTGGGAAACATCCAGAGAAGTCAAAGACAGTGCTTCTATACTAATTGCCAGGCGCTGAGACGAATGCCGCCAAGATCGAACGTCTATGACTTACGGTTCAAGAATTAGCCTCAGAAACAGTGGGAAACAGTGCTTCTATACTAATTGCCAGGCGCTGAGACGAATGCCGCCAAGATCGAGAGTCTATGACTTACGGTTCACGAATTAGCCTCAGAAACAGTGGTTCTGAACATGCTGCCAATAGCTCGCCTGGGAAACATCCAGAGAAGTCCAAGATAGTGTTTTTTAGACTGGTTGCCACGAGCTGAAACTAATGCAGCCAAGAGCGAGCGTCTGTCACTTACGGTTCAAGAGTTATTCACAGAAACATGGTTCTGAACTTTGCTGCCAGCCGCGAAAGCGAAAATAACCAAGATCGAGCGTCTAGGATTTACTTGTCAATAGCTCGCCTGGGAAACATCCAGAGAAGTCAAAGACAGTGCTTCTATACTAATTGCCAGGCGCTGAGACGAATGCCGCCAAGATCGAGCGTCTATGACTTACGGTTCAAGAATTAGCCTCAGAAACAGTGGGAAACAGTGCTTCTATACTAATTGCCAGGCGCTGAGACGAATGCCGCCAAGATCGAGCGTCTATGACTTACGGTTCAAGAATTAGCCTCAGAAACAGTGGTTCTGAACATGCTGCCAATAGCTCGCCTGGGAAACATCCAGAGAAGTCCAAGATAGTGTTTTTTTTAGACTGGCTGCCACGAGCTGAAACGAATGCAGCCAAGAGCGAGCGTCTGTGACTTACGGTTCAAGAGTTATTCACAGAAACATGGTTCTGAACTTTGCTGCCAGCCGCGAAAGCGAAAATAACCAAGATCGAGCGTCTAGGATTTACTTGTCAATAGCTCGCCTGGGAAACATCCAGAGAAGTCAAAGACAGTGCTTCTATACTAATTGCCAGGCGCTGAGACGAATGCCGCCAAGATCGAGCGTCTATGACTTACGGTTCAAGAATTAGCCTCAGAAACAGTGGGAAACAGTGCTTCTATACTAATTGCCAGGCGCTGAGACGAATGCCGCCAAGATCGAGCGTCTATGACTTACGGTTCAAGAATTAGCCTCAGAAACAGTGGTTCTGAACATGCTGCCAATAGCTCGCCTGGGAAACATCCAGAGAAGTCCAAGATAGTGTTTTTTTTAGACTGGCTGCCACGAGCTGAAACGAATGCAGCCAAGAGCGAGCGTCTGTGACTTACGGTTCAAGAGTTATTCACAGAAACATGGTTCTGAACTTTACTGCCAGCCGCGAAAGCGAAAGTAACCAAGATCGAGTGTCTAGGATTTACTTGTCAATAGCTCGCCTGGGAAACATCCAGAGAAGTCAAAGACAGTGCTTCTATACTAATTGCCAGGCGCTGAGACGAATGCCGCCAAGATCGAGCGTCTATGACTTACGGTTCAAGAATTAGCCTCAGAAACAGTGGGAAACAGTGCTTCTATACTAATTGCCAGGCGCTGAGACGAATGCCGCCAAGATCGAGCGTCTATGACTTACGGTTCAAGAATTAGCCTCAGAAACAGTGGTTCTGAACATGCTGCCAATAGCTCGCCTGGGAAACATCCAGAGAAGTCCAAGATAGTGTTTTTTTTAGACTGGCTGCCACGAGCTGAAACGAATGCAGCCAAGAGCGAGCGTCTGTGACTTACGGTTCAAGAGTTATTCACAGAAACATGGTTCTGAACTTTGCTGCCAGCCGCGAAAGCGAAAGTAACCAAGATCGAGCGTCTAGGATTTACTTGTGAATAGCTCGCCTGGGAAACTTTCAGATAAGTCAAAGACAGTGCTTCTATACTAATTGCCAGGCGCTGAGACGAATGCCGCCAAGATCAAGCGTCTAAGACTTACGTTTAAAGAATTAGCCTCAGAAACAGTGGGAAACAGTGCTTCTATACTAATTGCCAGGCGCTGAGATGAATGCCGCCAAGATCGAGCGTCTATGACTTACGGTTCAAGAATTAGCCTCAGAAACAGTGGTTTTGAACATGCTGCCAATAGCTCGCCTGGGAAACATCCAGAGAAGTCCAAGATAGTGTTTTTTTAGACTGGCTGCCACGAGCTGAAACGAATGCAGCCAAGAGCGAGTGTCTGTGACTTACGGTTCAAGAGTTATTCACAGAAACATGGTTCTGAACTTTGCTGCCAGCCGCGAAAGCGAAAGTAACCAAGATCGAGCGTCTAGGATTTACTTGTGAATAGCTCGCCTGGGAAACATCCAGAGAAGTCAAAGACAGTGCTTCTATACTAATTGCCAGGCGCTGAGACGAATGCCGCCAAGATCAAGCGTCTAAGACTTACGGTTCAAGAATTAGCCTCAGAAACAGTGGGAAACAGTGCTTCTATACTAATTGCCAGGCGCTGAGACGAATGCCGCCAAGATCGAGCTTTTATTGACTTACGGTTCAAGAATTAGCCTCAGAAGCAGTGGGTTTGAACATGCTGCCAATAGCTCGCCTGGGAAACATCCAGAGAAGTCCAAGATAGTGTTTTTTTAGACTGGCTGCCACGAGCTGAAACGAATGCAGCCAAGAGCGAGCGTCAGTGACTTACGGTTCAAGAGTTATTCACAGAAACATGGTTCTGAACTTTGCTGCCAGCCGCGAAAGCGAAAGTAACCAAGATCGAGCGTCTAGGATTTACTTGTCAATAGCTCGCCTGGGAAACATCCAGAGAAGTCAAAGACAGTGCTTCTATACTAATTGCCAGGCGCTGAGACGAATGCCGCCAAGATCGAGCGTCTAAGACTTACGGTTCAAGAATTAGCCTCAGAAACAGTGATTCTGAACATGCTGCCAATAGCTCGCCTGGGAAACATCCAGAGAAGTCCAAGATATTGTTTTTTAGACTGGCTGCCACGAGCTGAAACGAATGCAACCAAGAGCGAGCGTCTGTGACTTACGGTTCAAGAGTTATTCACAGAAACATGGTTCTGAACTTTGCTGCCAGCCGCGAAAGCGAAAATAACCAAGATCGAGCGTCTAGGATTTACTTGTCAATAGCTCGCCTGGGAAACATCCAGAGAAGTCAAAGACAGTGCTTCTATACTAATTGCCAGGCGCTGAGACGAATGTCGCCAAGATCAAGCGTCTAAGACTTACGGTTCAAGAATTAGCCTCAGAAACAGTGGGAAACAGTGCTTCTATACTAATTGCCAGGCGCTGAGACGAATGCCGCCAAGATCGAGCGTCTATGACTTACGGTTCAAGAATTAGCCTCAGAAACAGTGGGAAACAGTGCTTCTATACTAATTGCCAGGCGCTGAGACGAATGCCGCCAAGATCGAGCGTCTATGACTTACGGTTCAAGAATTAGCCTCAGAAACAGTGGTTCTAAACATGCTGCCAATAGCTCGCCTGGGAAACATCCAGAGAAGTCCAAGATAGTGTTTTTTTTAGACTGGCTGCCACGAGCTGAAACGCATGCAGCCAAGAGCGAGCGTCTGTGACTTACGGTTCAAGAGTTATTCACAGAAACATGGTTCTGAACTTTGCTGCCAGCCGCGAAAACGAAAGTAACCAAGATCGAGCGTCTAGGATTTACTTGTGAATAGCTCGCCTGGGAAACTTTCAGATAAGTCAAAGACAGTGCTTCTATACTAATTGCCAGGCGCTGAGACGAATGCCGCCAAGATCAAGCGTCTAAGACTTACGGTTCAAGAATTAGCCTCAGAAACAGTGGGAAACAGTGCTTCTATACTAATTGCCAGGCGCTGAGACGAATGCCGCCAAGATCGAGCGTCTATGACTTACGGTTCAAGAATTAGCCTCAGAAACAGTGGTTTTGAACATGCTGCCAATAGCTCGCCTGGGAAACATCCAGAGAAGTCCAAGATAGTGTTTTTTTAGACTGGCTGCCACGAGCTGAAACGAATGCAGCCAAGAGCGAGCGTCTGTGACTTACGGTTCAAGAGTTATTCACAGAAACATGGTTCTGAACTTTGCTGCCAGCCGCGAAAGCGAAAATAACCAAGATCGAGCGTCTAGTATTTATTTGTCAATAGCTCGCCTGGGAAACATCCAGTGAAGTCAAAGACAGTGCTTCTATACTAACTGCCAGGCGCTGAGACGAATGCCGCCAAGATCGAGCGTCTATGACTTACGGTTCAAGAATTAGCCTCAGAAACAGTGGGAAACAGTGCTTTTATACTAATTGCCAGGCGCTGAGACGAATGCCGCCAAGATCGAGCGTCTATGACTTACGGTTCAAGAATTAGCCTCAGAAACAGTGGTTCTGAACATGCTGCTAATAGCTCGCCTGGGAAACATCCAGAGAAGTCCAATATAGTGTTTTTTAGACTGGCTGCCACGAGCTGAAACGAATGCAGCCAAGAGCGAGCGTCTGTGACTTACGGTTCAAGAGTTATTCACAGAAACATGGTTCTGAACTTTGCTGCCAGCCGCGAAAGCGAAAATAACCAAGATCGAGCGTCTAGGATTTACGTGTCAATAGCTCGCCTGGGAAACATCCAGAGAAGTCAAAGACAGTGCTTCTATACTAATTGCCAGGCGCTGAGACGAATGCCGCCAAGATCGAGCGTCTATGACTTACGGTTCAAGAATTAGCCTCAGAAACAGTGGTTCTGAACATGCTGCCAATAGCTCGCCTGGGAAACATCCAGAGAAGTCCAAGATAGTGGTTTTTTTAGACTGGCTGCCACGAGCTGAAACGAATGCAGCCAAGAGCGAGCGTCTGTTACTTACGGTTCAAGAGTTATTCACAGAAACATGGTTCTGAACTTTGCTGCCAGCCGCGAAAGCGAAAATAACCAAGATCGAGCGTCTAGGATTTACTTGTCAATAGCTCGCCTGGGAAACATCCAGTGAAGTCAAAGACAGTGCTTCTATACTAATTGCCAGGCGCTGAGACGAATGCCGCCAAGATCGAGCGTCTATGACTTACGGTTCAAGAATTAGCCTCAGAAACAGTGGGAAACAGTGCTTCTATACTAATTTCCAGGTGCTGAGACGAATGCCGCCAAGATCGAGCGTCTATGACTTACGGTTCAAGAATTAGCCTCAGAAACAGTGGTTCTAAATATGCTGCCAATAGCTCGCCTGGGAAACATCCAGAAGAAGTCCAAGATAGTGTTTTTTAGACTGACTGCCACGAGCTGAAACGAATGCAGCCAAGAGCGAGCGTCTGTCACTTACGGTTCAAGAGTTATTCACAGAAACATGGTTCTGAACTTTGCTGCCAGCCGCGAAAGCGAAAATAACCAAGATCGCGCGTCTAGGATTTACTTGTCAATAGCTCGCCTGGGAAACATCCAGAGAAGTCAAAGACAGTGCTTCTATACTAATTGCCAGGCGCTGAGACGAATGCCGCCAAGATCGAGCGTCTACGACTTACGGTTCAAGAATTAGCGTCAGAAACAGTGGGAAACAGTGCTTCTATACTAATTGCCAGGCGCTGAGACGAATGCCGCCAAGATCAAGCGTCTAAGACTTACGGTTCAAGAATTAGCCTCAGAAACAGTGGGAAACAGTGCTTTTATACTAATTGCCAGGCGCTGAGACGAATGCCGCCAAGATCGAGCGTCTATGACTTACGGTTCAAGAATTAGCCTCAGAAACAGTGGTTCTGAACATGCTGCTAATAGCTCGCCTGGGAAACATCCAGAGAAGTCCAATATAGTGTTTTTTAGACTGGCTGCCACGAGCTGAAACGAATGCAGCCAAGATCGAGCGTCTATGACTTACGGTTCAAGAATTAGCCTCAGAAACAGTGGGAAACAGTGCTTCTATACTAATTTCCAGGTGCTGAGACGAATGCCGCCAAGATCGAGCGTCTATGACTTACGGTTCAAGAATTAGCCTCAGAAACAGTGGTTCTAAATATGCTGCCAATAGCTCGCCTGGGAAACATCCAGAAGAAGTCCAAGATAGTGTTTTTTAGACTGACTGCCACGAGCTGAAACGAATGCAGCCAAGAGCGAGCGTCTGTCACTTACGGTTCAAGAGTTATTCACAGAAACATGGTTCTGAACTTTGCTGCCAGCCGCGAAAGCGAAAATAACCAAGATCGCGCGTCTAGGATTTACTTGTCAATAGCTCGCCTGGGAAACATCCAGAGAAGTCAATGACAGTGCTTCTATACTAATTGCCAGGCGCTGAGACGAATGCCGCCAAGATCGAGCGTCTATGACTTACGGTTCAAGAATTAGCGTCAGAAACAGTGGGAAACAGTGCTTCTATACTAATTGCCAGGCGCTGAGACGAATGCCGCCAAGATCGAGCGTCTATGACTTACGGTTCAAGAATTAGCCTCAGAAACAGTGGTTCTGAACATGCTGCCAATAGCTCGCCTGGGAAACATCCAGAGAAGTCCAAGATAGTGTTTTTTAGACTGACTGCCACGAGCTGAAACGAATGCAGCCAAGAGCGAGCGTCTGTCACTTACGGTTCAAGAGTTATTCACAGAAACATGGTTCTGAACTTTGCTGCCAGCCGCGAAAGCGAAAATAACCAAGATCGAGCGTCTAGTATTTATTTGTCAATAGCTCGCCTGGGAAACATCCAGTGAAGTCAAAGACAGTGCTTCTATACTAACTGCCAGGCGCTGAGACGAATGCCGCCAAGATCGAGCGTCTATGACTTACGGTTCAAGAATTAGCCTCAGAAACAGTGGGAAACAGTGCTTTTATACTAATTGCCAGGCGCTGAGACGAATGCCGCCAAGATCGAGCGTCTATGACTTACGGTTCAAGAATTAGCCTCAGAAACAGTGGTTCTGAACATGCTGCTAATAGCTCGCCTGGGAAACATCCAGAGAAGTCCAATATAGTGTTTTTTAGACTGGCTGCCACGAGCTGAAACGAATGCAGCCAAGAGCGAGCGTCTGTGACTTACGGTTCAAGAGTTATTCACAGAAACATGGTTCTGAACTTTGCTGCCAGCCGCGAAAGCGAAAATAACCAAGATCGAGCGTCTAGGATTTACGTGTCAATAGCTCGCCTGGGAAACATCCAGAGAAGTCAAAGACAGTGCTTCTATACTAATTGCCAGGCGCTGAGACGAATGCCGCCAAGATCGAGCGTCTATGACTTACGGTTCAAGAATTAGCCTCAGAAACAGTGGTTCTGAACATGCTGCCAATAGCTCGCCTGGGAAACATCCAGAGAAGTCCAAGATAGTGGTTTTTTTAGACTGGCTGCCACGAGCTGAAACGAATGCAGCCAAGAGCGAGCGTCTGTGACTTACGGTTCAAAAGTTATTCACATAAACATGGTTCTGAACTTTGCTGCCAGCCGCGAAAGCGAAAGCAACCAAGATCGAGCGTCTAGGATTTACTTGTGAATAGCTCGCCTGGAAAACATCCAGAGAAGTCAAAGACAGTGCAGCTATACTAATTGCCAGGCGCTGAGACGAATGCCGCCAAGATCAAGCGTCTAAGACTTACGGTTCAAGAATTAGCCTCAGAAACAGTGGGAAACAGTGCTTTTATACTAATTGCCAGGCGCTGAGACGAATGCCGCCAAGATCGAGCGTCTATGACTTACGGTTCAAGAATTAGCCTCAGAAACAGTGGTTCTGAACATGCTGCTAATAGCTCGCCTGGGAAACATCCAGAGAAGTCCAATATAGTGTTTTTTAGACTGGCTGCCACGAGCTGAAACGAATGCAGCCAAGAGCGAGCGTCTGTGACTTACGGTTCAAGAGTTATTCACAGAAACATGGTTCTGAACTTTGCTGCCAGCCGCGAAAGCGAAAATAACCAAGATCGAGCGTCTAGGATTTACTTGTAAATAGCTCGCCTAGGAAACATCCAGAAAAGTCAAAGACAGTGCTTCTATACTAATTGCCAGGGGCTGAGACGAATGCCGCCAAGATCGAGCGTCTATGACTTACGGTTCAAGAATTAGCCTCAGAAACAGTGGTTCTGAACATGCTGCCAATAGCTCGCCTGGGAAACATCCAGAGAAGTCCAAGATAGTGTTTTTTTTAGACTGGCTGCCACGAGCTGAAACGAATGCAGCCAAGAGCGAGCGTCTGTGACTTACGGTTCAAAAGTTATTCACATAAACATGGTTCTGAACTTTGCTGCCAGCCGCGAAAGCGAAAGCAACCAAGATCGAGCGTCTAGGATTTACTTGTGAATAGCTCGCCTGGAAAACATCCAGAGAAGTCAAAGACAGTGCAGCTATACTAATTGCCAGGCGCTGAGACGAATGCCGCCAAGATCAAGCGTCTAAGACTTACGGTTCAAGAATTAGCCTCAGAAACAGTGGGAAACAGTGCTTTTATACTAATTGCCAGGCGCTGAGACGAATGCCGCCAAGATCGAGCGTCTATGACTTACGGTTCAAGAATTAGCCTGAGAAACAGTGGTTCTGAACATGCTGCTAATAGCTCGCCTGGGAAACATCCAGAGAAGTCCAATATAGTGTTTTTTAGACTGGCTGCCACGAGCTGAAACGAATGCAGCCAAGAGCGAGCGTCTGTGACTTACGGTTCAAGAGTTATTCACAGAAACATGGTTCTGAACTTTGCTGCCAGCCGCGAAAGCGAAAATAACCAAGATCGAGCGTCTAGGATTTACGTGTCAATAGCTCGCCTGGGAAACATCCAGAGAAGTCAAAGACAGTGCTTCTATACTAATTGCCAGGCGCTGAGACGAATGCCGCCAAGATCGAGCGTCTATGACTTACGGTTCAAGAATTAGCCTCAGAAACAGTGGTTCTGAACATGCTGCCAATAGCTCGCCTGGGAAACATCCAGAGAAGTCCAAGATAGTGTTTTTTAGACTGGCTGCCACGAGCTGAAACGAATGCAGCCAAGAGCGAGCGTCTGTCACTTACGGTTCAAGAGTTATTCACAGAAACATGGTTCTGAACTTTGCTGCCAGCTGCGAAAGCGAAAATAACCAAGATCGAGCGTCTAGGATTTACTTGTCAATAGCTCGCCTGGGAAACATCCAGAGAAGTCAAAGACAGTGCTTCTATACTAATTGCCAGGCGCTGAGACGAATGCCGCCAAGATCGAGCGTCTATGACTTACGGTTCAAGAATTAGCCTCAGAAACAGTGGGAAACAGTGCTTCTATACTAATTGCCAGGCGCTGAGACGAATGCCGCCAAGATCGAGCGTCTATGACTTACGGTTCAAGAATTAGCCTCAGAAACAGTGGGAAACAGTGCTTCTATACTAATTGCCAGGCGCTGAGACGAATGCCGCCAAGATCGAGCGTCTATGACTTACGGTTCAAGAATTAGCCTCAGAAACAGTCGTTCTGAACATGCTGCCAATAGCTCGCATGGGAAACATCCAGAGAAGTCCAAGATAGTGTTTTTTTAGACTGGCTGCCACGAGCTGAAACGCATGCAGCCAAGAGCGAGCGTCTGTGACTTACGGTTCAAGAGTTATTCACAGACACATGGTTCTGAACTTTGCTGCCAGCCGCGAAAGCGAAAGTAACCAAGATCGAGCGTCTAGGATTTACTTGTGAATAGCTCGCCTGGGAAACTTTCAGATAAGTCAAAGACAGTGCTTCTATACTAATTGCCAGGCGCTGAGACGAATGCCGCCAAGATCAAGCGTCTAAGACTTACGGTTCAAGAATTAGCCTCAGAAACAGTGGGAAACAGTGCTTCTATACTAATTGCCAGGCGCTGAGACGAATGCCGCCAAGATCGAGCGTCTATGACTTACGGTTCAAGAATTAGCCTCAGAAACAGTGGTTCTGAACATGCTGCCAATAGCTCGCCTGGGAAACATCCAGAGAAGTCCAAGATAGTGTTTTTTAGACTGGCTGCCACGAGCTGAAACGAATGCAGCCAAGAGCGAGCGTCTGTCACTTACGGTTCAAGAGTTATTCACAGAAACATGGTTCTGAACTTTGCTGCCAGCCGCGAAAGCGAAAATAACCAAGATCGAGCGTCTAGGATTTACTTGTCAATAGCTCGCCTGGGAAACATCCAGAGAAGTCAAAGACAGTGCTTCTATACTAATTGCCAGGCGCTGAGACGAATGCCGCCAAGATCGAGCGTCTATGACTTACGGTTCAAGAATTAGCCTCAGAAACAGTGGGAAACAGTGCTTCTATACTAATTGCCAGGCGCTGAGACGAATGCCGCCAAGATCGAGCGTCTATGACTTACGGTTCAAGAATTAGCCTCAGAAACAGTGGTTTTGAACCGGCTGCCAATAGCTCGCCTGGGAAACATCCAGAGAAGTCCAAGATAGTGTTTTTTTAGACTGGCTGCCACGAGCTGAAACGAATGCAGCCAAGAGCGAGCGTCTGTGACTTACGGTTCAAGAGTTATTCACAGAAACATGGTTCTGAACTTTGCTGCCAGCCGCGAAAGCGAAAGTAACCAAGATCGAGCGTCTAGGATTTACTTGTCAATAGCTCGCCTAGGAAACATCCAGAGAAGTCAAAGACAGTGCTTCTATACTAATTGCCAGGCGCTGAGACGAATGCCGCCAAGATCGAGCTTCTATGACTTACGGTTCAAGAATTATCCTCAGAAACAGTGGGAAACAGTGCTTCTATACTAATTGCCAGGCGCTGAGACGAATGCCGCCAAGATCGAGCGTCTATGACTTACGGTTCAAGAATTAGCCTCAGAAACAGTGGTTCTGAACATGCTGGCAATAGCTCGCCTGGGAAACATCCAGAGAAGTCCAAGATAGTGTTTTTTAGACTGGCTGCCACGAGCTGAAACGAATGCAGCCAAGAGCGAGCGTCTGTTACTTACGTTTCAAGAGTTATTCACAGAAACATGGTTCTGAACTTTGCTGCCAGCCGCGAAAGCGAAAATAACCAAGATCGAGCGTCTAGGATTTACTTGTCAATAGCTCGCCTGGGAAACATCCAGTGAAGTCAAAGACAGTGCTTCTATACTAATTGCCAGGCGCTGAGACGAATGCCGCCAAGATCGAGCGTCTATGACTTACGGTTCAAGAATTAGCCTCAGAAACAGTGGGAAACAGTGCTTCTATACTAATTTCCAGGTGCTGAGACGAATGCCGCCAAGATCGAGCGTCTATGACTTACGGTTCAAGAATTAGCCTCAGAAACAGTGGTTCTAAATATGCTGCCAATAGCTCGCCTGGGAAACATCCAGAAGAAGTCCAAGATAGTGTTTTTTAGACTGACTGCCACGAGCTGAAACGAATGCAGCCAAGAGCGAGCGTCTGTCACTTACGGTTCAAGAGTTATTCACAGAAACATGGTTCTGAACTTTGCTGCCAGCCGCGAAAGCGAAAATAACCAAGATCGAGCGTCTAGGATTTACTTGTCAATAGCTCGCCTGGGAAACATCCAGAGAAGTCAAAGACAGTGCTTCTATACTAATTGCCAGGCGCTGAGACGAATGCCGCCAAGATCGAGCGTCTATGACTTACGGTTCAAGAATTAGCGTCAGAAACAGTGGGAAACAGTGCTTCTATACTAATTGCCAGGCGCTGAGACGAATGCCGCCAAGATCGAGCGTCTATGACTTACGGTTCAAGAATTAGCCTCAGAAACAGTGGTTCTGAACATGCTGCCAATAGCTCGCCTGGGAAACATCCAGAGAAGTCCAAGATAGTGTTTTTTAGACTGACTGCCACGAGCTGAAACGAATGCAGCCAAGAGCGAGCGTCTGTCACTTACGGTTCAAGAGTTATTCACAGAAACATGGTTCTGAACTTTGCTGCCAGCCGCGAAAGCGAAAGTAACCAAGATCGAGCGTCTAGGATTTACTTGTCAATAGCTCGCCTGGGAAACATCCAGAGAAGTCAAAGACAGTGCTTCTATACTAATTGCCAGGCGCTGAGACGAATGCCGCCAAGATCGAGCGTCTATGACTTACGGTTCAAGAATTAGCCTCAGAAACAGTGGGAAACAGTGCTTCTATACTAATTTCCAGGTGCTGAGACGAATGCCGCCAAGATCGAGCGTCTATGACTTACGGTTCAAGAATTAGCCTCAGAAACAGTGGTTCTAAATATGCTGCCAATAGCTCGCCTGGGAAACATCCAGAAGAAGTCCAAGATAGTGTTTTTTAGACTGACTGCCACGAGCTGAAACGAATGCAGCCAAGAGCGAGCGTCTGTCACTTACGGTTCAAGAGTTATTCACAGAAACATGGTTCTGAACTTTGCTGCCAGCCGCGAAAGCGAAAATAACCAAGATCGAGCGTCTAGGATTTACTTGTCAATAGCTCGCCTGGGAAACATCCAGAGAAGTCAAAAACAGTGCTTCTATACTAATTGCCAGGCGCTGAGACGAATGCCGCCAAGATCGAGCGTCTATGACTTACGGTTCAAGAATTAGCGTCAGAAACAGTGGGAAACAGTGCTTCTATACTAATTGCCAGGCGCTGAGACGAATGCCGCCAAGATCGAGCGTCTATGACTTACGGTTCAAGAATTAGCCTCAGAAACAGTGGTTCTGAACATGCTGCCAATAGCTCGCCTGGGAAACATCCAGAGAAGTCCAAGATAGTGTTTTTTTTAGACTGGCTGCCACGAGCTGAAACGAATGCAGCCAAGAGCGAGCGTCTGTGACTTACGGTTCAAAAGTTATTCACATAAACATGGTTCTGAACTTTGCTGCCAGCCGCGAAAGCGAAAGCAACCAAGATCGAGCGTCTAGGATTTACTTGTGAATAGCTCGCCTGGAAAACATCCAGAGAAGTCAAAGACAGTGCAGCTATACTAATTGCCAGGCGCTGAGACGAATGCCGCCAAGATCAAGCGTCTAAGACTTACGGTTCAAGAATTAGCCTCAGAAACAGTGGGAAACAGTGCTTTTATACTAATTGCCAGGCGCTGAGACGAATGCCGCCAAGATCGAGCGTCTATGACTTACGGTTCAAGAATTAGCCTCAGAAACAGTGGTTCTGAACATGCTGCTAATAGCTCGCCTGGGAAACATCCAGAGAAGTCCAATATAGTGTTTTTTAGACTGGCTGCCACGAGCTGAAACGAATGCAGCCAAGAGCGAGCGTCTGTGACTTACGGTTCAAGAGTTATTCACAGAAACATGGTTCTGAACTTTGCTGCCAGCCGCGAAAGCGAAAATAACCAAGATCGAGCGTCTAGGATTTACTTGTAAATAGCTCGCCTAGGAAACATCCAGAGAAGTCAAAGACAGTGCTTTTATACTAATTGCCAGGGGCTGAGACGAATGCCGCCAAGATCGAGCGTCTATGACTTACGGTTCAAGAATTAGCCTCAGAAACAGTGGTTCTGAACATGCTGCCAATAGCTCGCCTGGGAAACATCCAGAGAAGTCCAAGATAGTGTTTTTTTTAGACTGGCTGCCACGAGCTGAAACGAATGCAGCCAAGAGCGAGCGTCTGTGACTTACGGTTCAAAAGTTATTCACATAAACATGGTTCTGAACTTTGCTGCCAGCCGCGAAAGCGAAAGCAACCAAGATCGAGCGTCTAGGATTTACTTGTGAATAGCTCGCCTGGAAAACATCCAGAGAAGTCAAAGACAGTGCAGCTATACTAATTGCCAGGCGCTGAGACGAATGCCGCCAAGATCAAGCGTCTAAGACTTACGGTTCAAGAATTAGCCTCAGAAACAGTGGGAAACAGTGCTTTTATACTAATTGCCAGGCGCTGAGACGAATGCCGCCAAGATCGAGCGTCTATGACTTACGGTTCAAGAATTAGCCTCAGAAACAGTGGTTCTGAACATGCTGCTAATAGCTCGCCTGGGAAACATCCAGAGAAGTCCAATATAGTGTTTTTTAGACTGGCTGCCACGAGCTGAAACGAATGCAGCCAAGAGCGAGCGTCTGTGACTTACGGTTCAAGAGTTATTCACAGAAACATGGTTCTGAACTTTGCTGCCAGCCGCGAAAGCGAAAATAACCAAGATCGAGCGTCTAGGATTTACGTGTCAATAGCTCGCCTGGGAAACATCCAGAGAAGTCAAAGACAGTGCTTCTATACTAATTGCCAGGCGCTGAGACGAATGCCGCCAAGATCGAGCGTCTATGACTTACGGTTCAAGAATTAGCCTCAGAAACAGTGGTTCTGAACATGCTGCCAATAGCTCGCCTGGGAAACATCCAGAGAAGTCCAAGATAGTGTTTTTTAGACTGGCTGCCACGAGCTGAAACGAATGCAGCCAAGAGCGAGCGTCTGTCACTTACGGTTCAAGAGTTATTCACAGAAACATGGTTCTGAACTTTGCTGCCAGCCGCGAAAGCGAAAATAACCAAGATCGAGCGTCTAGGATTTACTTGTCAATAGCTCGCCTGGGAAACATCCAGAGAAGTCAAAGACAGTGCTTCTATACTAATTGCCAGGCGCTGAGACGAATGCCGCCAAGATCGAGCGTCTATGACTTACGGTTCAATAATTAGCCTCAGAAACAGTGGGAAACAGTGCTTCTATACTAATTGCCAGGCGCTGAGACGAATGCCACCAAGATCGAGCGTCTATGACTTACGGTTCAAGAATTAGCCTCAGAAACAGTGGTTCTGAACATGCTGCCAATAGCTCGCCTGGGAAACATCCAGAGAAGTCCAAGATAGTGTTTTTTAGACTGACTGCCACGAGCTGAAACGAATGCAGCCAAGAGCGAGCGTCTGTGACTTACGGTTCAAAAGTTATTCACATAAACATGGTTCTGAACTTTGCTGCCAGCCGCGAAAGCGAAAGCAACCAAGATCGAGCGTCTAGGATTTACTTGTGAATAGCTCGCCTGGAAAACATCCAGAGAAGTCAAAGACAGTGCAGCTATACTAATTGCCAGGCGCTGAGACGAATGCCGCCAAGATCAAGCGTCTAAGACTTACGGTTCAAGAATTAGCCTCGGAAACAGTGGGAAACAGTGCTTTTATACTAATTGCCAGGCGCTGAGACGAATGCCGCCAAGATCGAGCGTCTATGACTTACGGTTCAAGAATTAGCCTCAGAAACAGTGGTTCTGAACATGCTGCTAATAGCTCGCCTGGGAAACATCCAGAGAAGTCCAATATAGTGTTTTTTAGACTGGCTGCCACGAGCTGAAACGAATGCAGCCAAGAGCGAGCGTCTGTGACTTACGGTTCAAGAGTTATTCACAGAAACATGGTTCTGAACTTTGCTGCCAGCCGCGAAAGCGAAAATAACCAAGATCGAGCGTCTAGGATTTACGTGTCAATAGCTCGCCTGGGAAACATCCAGAGAAGTCAAAGACAGTGCTTCTATACTAATTGCCAGGCGCTGAGACGAATGCCGCCAAGATCGAGCGTCTATGACTTACGGTTCAAGAATTAGCCTCAGAAACAGTGGTTCTGAACATGCTGCCAATAGCTCGCCTGGGAAACATCCAGAGAAGTCCAAGATAGTGTTTTTTAGACTGGCTGCCACGAGCTGAAACGAATGCAGCCAAGAGCGAGCGTCTGTCACTTACGGTTCAAGAGTTATTCACAGAAACATGGTTCTGAACTTTGCTGCCAGCCGCGAAAGCGAAAATAACCAAGATCGAGCGTCTAGGATTTACTTGTCAATAGCTCGCCTGGGAAACATCCAGAGAAGTCAAAGACAGTGCTTCTATACTAATTGCCAGGCGCTGAGACGAATGCCGCCAAGATCGAGCGTCTATGACTTACGGTTCAAGAATTAGCCTCAGAAACAGTGGGAAACAGTGCTTCTATACTAATTGCCAGGCGCTGAGACGAATGCCGCCAAGATCGAGCGTCTATGACTTACGGTTCAAGAATTAGCCTCAGAAACAGTGGTTCTGAACATGCTGCCAATAGCTCGCCTGGGAAACATCCAGAGAAGTCCAAGATAGTGTTTTTTAGACTGACTGCCACGAGCTGAAACGAATGCAGCCAAGAGCGAGCGTCTGTCACTTACGGTTCAAGAGTTATTCACAGAAACATGGTTCTGAACTTTGCTGCCAGCCGCGAAAGCGAAAATAACCAAGATCGAGCGTCTAGGATTTACTTGTGAATAGCTCGCCTGGAAAACATCCAGAGAAGTCAAAGACAGTGCAGCTATACTAATTGCCAGGGGCTGAGACGAATGCCGCCAAGATCAAGCGTCTAAAACTTACGGTTCAAGAATTAGCCTCAGAAACAGTGGGAAACAGTGCTTCTATACTAATTGCCAGGCGCTGAGACGAATGCCGCCAAGATCGAGCGTCTATGACTTACGGTTCAAGAATTAGCCTCAGAAACAGTGGTTCTGAACATGCTGCCAATAGCTCGCCTGGGAAACATCCAGAGAAGTCCAAGATAGTGTTTTTTAGACTGGCTGCCACGAGCTGAAACGAATGCAGCCAAGAGCGAGCGTCTGTCACTTACGGTTCAAGAGTTATTCACAGAAACATGGTTCTGAACTTTGCTGCCAGCCGCGAAAGCGAAAATAACCAAGATCGAGCGTCTAGGATTTACTTGTCAATAGCTCGCCTGGGAAACATCCAGAGAAGTCAAAGACAGTGCTTCTATACTAATTGCCAGGCGCTGAGACGAATGCCGCCAAGATCGAGCGTCTATGACTTACGGTTCAAGAATTAGCCTCAGAAACAGTGGGAAACAGTGCTTCTATACTAATTGCCAGGCGCTGAGACGAATGCCGCCAAGATCGAGCGTCTATGACTTACGGTTCAAGAATTAGCCTCAGAAACAGTGGTTCTGAACATGCTGCCAATAGCTCGCCTGGGAAACATCCAGAGAAGTCCAAGATAGTGTTTTTTTAGACTGGCTGCCACGAGCTGAAACGCATGCAGCCAAGAGCGAGCGTCTGTGACTTACGGTTCAAGAGTTATTCACAGAAACATGGTTCTGAACTTTGCTGCCAGCCGCGAAAGCGAAAGTAACCAAGATCGAGCGTCTAGGATTTACTTGTGAATAGCTCGCCTGGGAAACTTTCAGATAAGTCAAAGACAGTGCTTCTATACTAATTGCCAGGCGCTGAGACGAATGCCGCCAAGATCAAGCGTCTAAGACTTA
This sequence comes from Rhinoderma darwinii, assembly GCF_050947455.1. NCBI lineage: Eukaryota > Metazoa > Chordata > Amphibia > Anura > Rhinodermatidae > Rhinoderma > Rhinoderma darwinii. The sequence goes on from NW_027464258.1 coordinate 112,374, forward strand.
CGGTTCAAGAATTAGCCTCAGAAACAGTGGGAAACAGTGCTTCTATACTAATTGCCAGGCGCTGAGACGAATGCCGCCAAGATCGAGCGTCTATGACTTACGGTTCAAGAATTAGCCTCAGAAACAGTGGTTCTGAACATGCTGCCAATAGCTCGCCTGGGAAACATCCAGAGAAGTCCAAGATAGTGTTTTTTTAGACTGGCTGCCACGAGCTGAAACGAATGCAGCCAAGAGCGAGCGTCTGTCACTTACGGTTCAAGAGTTATTCACAGAAACATGGTTCTGAACTTTGCTGCCAGCCGCGAAAGCGAAAATAACCAAGATCGAGCGTCTAGGATTTACTTGTCAATAGCTCGCCTGGGAAACATCCAGAGAAGTCAAAGACAGTGCTTCTATACTAATTGCCAGGCGCTGAGACGAATGCCGCCAAGATCGAGCGTCTATGACTTACGGTTCAAGAATTAGCCTCAGAAACAGTGGGAAACAGTGCTTCTATACTAATTGCCAGGCGCTGAGACGAATGCCGCCAAGATCGAGCGTCTATGACTTACGGTTCAAGAATTAGCCTCAGAAACAGTGGTTCTGAACATGCTGCCAATAGCTCGCCTGGGAAACATCCAGAGAAGTCCAAGATAGTGTTTTTTTAGACTGGCTGCCACGAGCTGAAACGCATGCAGCCAAGAGCGAGCGTCTGTGACTTACGGTTCAAGAGTTATTCACAGAAACATGGTTCTGAACTTTGCTGCCAGCCGCGAAAGCGAAAGTAACCAAGATCGAGCGTCTAGGATTTACTTGTGAATAGCTCGCCTGGGAAACTTTCAGATAAGTCAAAGACAGTGCTTCTATACTAATTGCCAGGCGCTGAGACGAATGCCGCCAAGATCAAGCGTCTAAGACTTACGGTTCAAGAATTAGCCTCAGAAACAGTGGGAAACAGTGCTTCTATACTAATTGCCAGGCGCTGAGACGAATGCCGCCAAGATCGAGCGTCTATGACTTACGGTTCAAGAATTAGCCTCAGAAACAGTGGTTCTGAACATGCTGCCAATAGCTCGCCTGGGAAACATCCAGAGAAGTCCAAGATAGTGTTTTTTTAGACTGGCTGCCACGAGCTGAAACGCATGCAGCCAAGAGCGAGCGTCTGTGACTTACGGTTCAAGAGTTATTCACAGAAACATGGTTCTGAACTTTGCTGCCAGCCGCGAAAGCGAAAGTAACCAAGATCGAGCGTCTAGGATTTACTTGTCAATAGCTCGCCTGGGAAACTTTCAGATAAGTCAAAGACAGTGCTTCTATACTAATTGCCAGGCGCTGAGACGAATGCCGCCAAGATCAAGCGTCTAAGACTTACGGTTCAAGAATTAGCCTCAGAAACAGTGGGAAACAGTGCTTCTATACTAATTGCCAGGCGCTGAGACGAATGCCGCCAAGATCGAGCGTCTATGACTTACGGTTCAATAATTAGCCTCAGAAACAGTGGTTTTGAACTGGCTGCCAATAGCTCGCCTGGGAAACATCCAGAGAAGTCCAAGATAGTGTTTTTTTAGACTGGCTGCCACGAGCTGAAACGCATGCAGCCAAGAGCGAGCGTCTGTGACTTACGGTTCAAGAGTTATTCACAGAAACATGGTTCTGAACTTTGCTGCCAGCCGCGAAAGCGAAAGTAACCAAGATCGAGCGTCTAGGATTTACTTGTGAATAGCTCGCCTGGGAAACTTTCAGATAAGTCAAAGACAGTGCTTCTATACTAATTGCCAGGCGCTGAGACGAATGCCGCCAAGATCAAGCGTCTAAGACTTACGGTTCAAGAATTAGCCTCAGAAACAGTGGGAAACAGTGCTTCTATACTAATTGCCAGGCGCTGAGACGAATGCCGCCAAGATCGAGCGTCTATGACTTACGGTTCAAGAATTAGCCTCAGAAACAGTGGTTCTGAACATGCTGCCAATAGCTCGCCTGGGAAACATCCAGAGAAGTCCAAGATAGTGTTTTTTTAGACTGGCTGCCACGAGCTGAAACGCATGCAGCCAAGAGCGAGCGTCTGTGACTTACGGTTCAAGAGTTATTCACAGAAACATGGTTCTGAACTTTGCTGCCAGCCGCGAAAGCGAAAGTAACCAAGATCGAGCGTCTAGGATTTACTTGTCAATAGCTCGCCTGGGAAACTTTCAGATAAGTCAAAGACAGTGCTTCTATACTAATTGCCAGGCGCTGAGACGAATGCCGCCAAGATCAAGCGTCTAAGACTTACGGTTCAAGAATTAGCCTCAGAAACAGTGGGAAACAGTGCTTCTATACTAATTGCCAGGCGCTGAGACGAATGCCGCCAAGATCGAGCGTCTATGACTTACGGTTCAATAATTAGCCTCAGAAACAGTGGTTTTGAACTGGCTGCCAATAGCTCGCCTGGGAAACATCCAGAGAAGTCCAAGATAGTGTTTTTTTAGACTGGCTGCCACGAGCTGAAACGAATGCAGCCAAGAGCGAGCGTCTGTGACTTACGGTTCAAGAGTTATTCACAGAAACATGGTTCTGAACTTTGCTGCCAGCCGCGAAAGCGAAAGTAACCAAGATCGAGCGTCTAGGATTTACTTGTCAATAGCTCGCCTGGGAAACATCCAGAGAAGTCAAAGACAGTGCTTCTATACTAATTGCCAGGCGCTGAGACGAATGCCGCCAAGATCGAGCTTCTATGACTTACGGTTCAAGAATTAGCCTCAGAAACAGTGGGAAACAGTGCTTCTATACTAATTGCCAGGCGCTGAGACGAATGCCGCCAAGATCGAGCGTCTATGACTTACGGTTCAAGAATTAGCCTCAGAAACAGTGGTTCTGAACATGCTGGCAATAGCTCGCCTGGGAAACATCCAGAGAAGTCCAAGATAGTGTTTTTTAGACTGGCTACCACGAGCTGAAACGAATGCAGCCAAGAGCGAGCGTCTGTTACTTACGGTTCAAGAGTTATTCACAGAAACATGGTTCTGAACTTTGCTGCCAGCCGCGAAAGCGAAAATAACCAAGATCGAGCGTCTAGGATTTACTTGTCAATAGCTCGCCTGGGAAACATCCAGTGAAGTCAAAGACAGTGCTTCTATACTAATTGCCAGGCGCTGAGACGAATGCCGCCAAGATCGAGCGTCTATGACTTACGGTTCAAGAATTAGCCTCAGAAACAGTGGGAAACAGTGCTTCTATACTAATTTCCAGGTGCTGAGACGAATGCCGCCAAGATCGAGCGTCTATGACTTACGGTTCAAGAATTAGCCTCAGAAACAGTGGTTCTAAATATGCTGCCAATAGCTCGCCTGGGAAACATCCAGAAGAAGTCCAAGATAGTGTTTTTTAGACTGACTGCCACGAGCTGAAACGAATGCAGCCAAGAGCGAGCGTCTGTCACTTACGGTTCAAGAGTTATTCACAGAAACATGGTTCTGAACTTTGCTGCCAGCCGCGAAAGCGAAAATAACCAAGATCGAGCGTCTAGGATTTACTTGTCAATAGCTCGCCTGGGAAACATCCAGAGAAGTCAAAGACAGTGCTTCTATACTAATTGCCAGGCGCTGAGACGAATGCCGCCAAGATCGAGCGTCTATGACTTACGGTTCAAGAATTAGCGTCAGAAACAGTGGGAAACAGTGCTTCTATACTAATTGCCAGGCGCTGAGACGAATGCCGCCAAGATCGAGCGTCTATGACTTACGGTTCAAGAATTAGCCTCAGAAACAGTGGTTCTGAACATGCTGCCAATAGCTCGCCTGGGAAACATCCAGAGAAGTCCAAGATAGTGTTTTTTAGACTGACTGCCACGAGCTGAAACGAATGCAGCCAAGAGCGAGCGTCTGTCACTTACGGTTCAAGAGTTATTCACAGAAACATGGTTCTGAACTTTGCTGCCAGCCGCGAAAGCGAAAGTAACCAAGATCGAGCGTCTAGGATTTACTTGTCAATAGCTCGCCTGGGAAACATCCAGAGAAGTCAAAGACAGTGCTTCTATACTAATTGCCAGGCGCTGAGACGAATGCCGCCAAGATCGAGCGTCTATGACTTACGGTTCAAGAATTAGCCTCAGAAACAGTGGTTCTGAACATGCTGGCAATAGCTCGCCTGGGAAACATCCAGAGAAGTCCAAGATAGTGTTTTTTAGACTGGCTGCCACGAGCTGAAACGAATGCAGCCAAGAGCGAGCGTCTGTTACTTACGGTTCAAGAGTTATTCACAGAAACATGGTTCTGAACTTTGCTGCCAGCCGCGAAAGCGAAAATAACCAAGATCGAGCGTCTAGGATTTACTTGTCAATAGCTCGCCTGGGAAACATCCAGTGAAGTCAAAGACAGTGCTTCTATACTAATTGCCAGGCGCTGAGACGAATGCCGCCAAGATCGAGCGTCTATGACTTACGGTTCAAGAATTAGCCTCAGAAACAGTGGGAAACAGTGCTTCTATACTAATTTCCAGGTGCTGAGACGAATGCCGCCAAGATCGAGCGTCTATGACTTACGGTTCAAGAATTAGCCTCAGAAACAGTGGTTCTAAATATGCTGCCAATAGCTCGCCTGGGAAACATCCAGAAGAAGTCCAAGATAGTGTTTTTTAGACTGACTGCCACGAGCTGAAACGAATGCAGCCAAGAGCGAGCGTCTGTCACTTACGGTTCAAGAGTTATTCACAGAAACATGGTTCTGAACTTTGCTGCCAGCCGCGAAAGCGAAAATAACCAAGATCGAGCGTCTAGGATTTACTTGTCAATAGCTCGCCTGGGAAACATCCAGAGAAGTCAAAAACAGTGCTTCTATACTAATTGCCAGGCGCTGAGACGAATGCCGCCAAGATCGAGCGTCTATGACTTACGGTTCAAGAATTAGCGTCAGAAACAGTGGGAAACAGTGCTTCTATACTAATTGCCAGGCGCTGAGACGAATGCCGCCAAGATCGAGCGTCTATGTCTTACGGTTCAAGAATTAGCCTCAGAAACAGTGGTTCTGAACATGCTGCCAATAGCTCGCCTGGGAAACATCCAGAGAAGTCCAAGATAGTGTTTTTTTTAGACTGGCTGCCACGAGCTGAAACGAATGCAGCCAAGAGCGAGCGTCTGTGACTTACGGTTCAAAAGTTATTCACATAAACATGGTTCTGAACTTTGCTGCCAGCCGCGAAAGCAAAAGCAACCAAGATCGAGCGTCTAGGATTTACTTGTGAATAGCTCGCCTGGAAAACATCCAGAGAAGTCAAAGACAGTGCAGCTATACTAATTGCCAGGCGCTGAGACGAATGCCGCCAAGATCAAGCGTCTAAGACTTACGGTTCAAGAATTAGCCTCAGAAACAGTGGGAAACAGTGCTTTTATACTAATTGCCAGGCGCTGAGACGAATGCCGCCAAGATCGAGCGTCTATGACTTACGGTTCAAGAATTAGCCTCAGAAACAGTGGTTCTGAACATGCTGCTAATAGCTCGCCTGGGAAACATCCAGAGAAGTCCAATATAGTGTTTTTTAGACTGGCTGCCACGAGCTGAAACGAATGCAGCCAAGAGCGAGCGTCTGTGACTTACGGTTCAAGAGTTATTCACAGAAACATGGTTCTGAACTTTGCTGCCAGCCGCGAAAGCGAAAATAACCAAGATCGAGCGTCTAGGATTTACGTGTCAATAGCTCGCCTGGGAAACATCCAGAGAAGTCAAAGACAGTGCTTCTATACTAATTGCCAGGCGCTGAGACGAATGCCGCCAAGATCGAGCGTCTATGACTTACGGTTCAAGAATTAGCCTCAGAAACAGTGGTTCTGAACATGCTGCCAATAGCTCGCCTGGGAAACATCCAGAGAAGTCCAAGATAGTGGTTTTTTTAGACTGGCTGCCACGAGCTGAAACGAATGCAGCCAAGAGCGAGCGTCTGTGACTTACGGTTCAAAAGTTATTCACATAAACATGGTTCTGAACTTTGCTGCCAGCCGCGAAAGCGAAAGCAACCAAGATCGAGCGTCTAGGATTTACTTGTGAATAGCTCGCCTGGAAAACATCCAGAGAAGTCAAAGACAGTGCAGCTATACTAATTGCCAGGCGCTGAGACGAATGCCGCCAAGATCAAGCGTCTAAGACTTACGGTTCAAGAATTAGCCTCAGAAACAGTGGGAAACAGTGCTTTTATACTAATTGCCAGGCGCTGAGACGAATGCCGCCAAGATCGAGCGTCTATGACTTACGGTTCAAGAATTAGCCTCAGAAACAGTGGTTCTGAACATGCTGCTAATAGCTCGCCTGGGAAACATCCAGAGAAGTCCAATATAGTGTTTTTTAGACTGGCTGCCACGAGCTGAAACGAATGCAGCCAAGAGCGAGCGTCTGTGACTTACGGTTCAAGAGTTATTCACAGAAACATGGTTCTGAACTTTGCTGCCAGCCGCGAAAGCGAAAATAACCAAGATCGAGCGTCTAGGATTTACTTGTAAATAGCTCGCCTAGGAAACATCCAGAGAAGTCAAAGACAGTGCTTCTATACTAATTGCCAGGCGCTGAGACGAATGCCGCCAAGATCGAGCGTCTATGACTTACGGTTCAAGAATTAGCCTCAGAAACAGTGGTTCTGAACATGCTGCCAATAGCTCGCCTGGGAAACATCCAGAGAAGTCCAAGATAGTGTTTTTTTTAGACTGGCTGCCACGAGCTGAAACGAATGCAGCCAAGAGCGAGCGTCTGTGACTTACGGTTCAAAAGTTATTCACATAAACATGGTTCTGAACTTTGCTGCCAGCCGCGAAAGCGAAAGCAACCAAGATCGAGCGTCTAGGATTTACTTGTGAATAGCTCGCCTGGAAAACATCCAGAGAAGTCAAAGACAGTGCAGCTATACTAATTGCCAGGCGCTGAGACGAATGCCGCCAAGATCAAGCGTCTAAGACTTACGGTTCAAGAATTAGCCTCAGAAACAGTGGGAAACAGTGCTTTTATACTAATTGCCAGGCGCTGAGACGAATGCCGCCAAGATCGAGCGTCTATGACTTACGGTTCAAGAATTAGCCTCAGAAACAGTGGTTCTGAACATGCTGCCAATAGCTCGCCTGGGAAACATCCAGAGAAGTCCAATATAGTGTTTTTTAGACTGGCTGCCACGAGCTGAAACGAATGCAGCCAAGAGCGAGCGTCTGTGACTTACGGTTCAAGAGTTATTCACAGAAACATGGTTCTGAACTTTGCTGCCAGCCGCGAAAGCGAAAGCAACCAGGATCGAGCGTCTAGGATTTACTTGTGAATAGCTCGCCTGGGAAACATCCAGAGAAGTCAAAGACAGTGCTTCTATACTAATTGCCAGGCGCTGAGACGAATGCCGCCAAGATCGAGCGTCTATGACTTACGGTTCAAGAATTAGCCTCAGAAACAGTGGTTCTGAACATGCTGCCAATAGCTCGCCTGGGAAACATCCAGAGAAGTCCAAGATAGTGTTTTTTTTAGACTGGCTGCCACGAGCTGAAACGAATGCAGCCAAGAGCGAGCGTCTGTGACTTACGGTTCAAAAGTTATTCACATAAACATGGTTCTGAACTTTGCTGCCAGCCGCGAAAGCGAAAGCAACCAGGATCGAGCGTCTAGGATTTACTTGTGAATAGCTCGCCTGGAAAACATCCAGAGAAGTCAAAGACAGTGCAGCTATACTAATTGCCAGGCGCTGAGACGAATGCCGCCAAGATCAAGCGTCTAAGACTTACGGTTCAAGAATTAGCCTCAGAAACAGTGGGAAACAGTGCTTTTATACTAATTGCCAGGCGCTGAGACGAATGCCGCCAAGATCGAGCGTCTATGACTTACGGTTCAAGAATTAGCCTCAGAAACAGTGGTTCTGAACATGCTGCTAATAGCTCGCCTGGGAAACATCCAGAGAAGTCCAATATAGTGTTTTTTAGACTGGCTGCCACGAGCTGAAACGAATGCAGCCAAGAGCGAGCGTCTGTGACTTACGGTTCAAGAGTTATTCACAGAAACATGGTTCTGAACTTTGCTGCCAGCCGCGAAAGCGAAAATAACCAAGATCGAGCGTCTAGGATTTACTTGTAAATAGCTCGCCTAGGAAACATCCAGTGAAGTCAAAGACAGTGCTTCTACACTAATTGCCAGGCGCTGAGACGAATGCCGCCAAGATCGAGCGTCTATGACTTACGGTTCAAGAATTAACCTCAGAAACAGTGGTTCTAAACATGCTGCCAATAGCTCGCCTGGGAAACATCCAGAGAAGTCCAAGATAGTGTTTTTTAGACTGACTGCCACGAGCTGAAACGAATGCAGACAAGAGCGAGCGTCTGTCACTTACGGTTCAAGAGTTATTCACAGAAACATGGTTCTGAACTTTGCTGCCAGCCGCGAAAGCGAAAATAACCAAGATCGAGCGTCTAGGATTTACTTGTGAATAGCTCGCCTGGAAAACATCCAGAGAAGTCAAAGACAGTGCAGCTATACTAATTGCCAGGCGCTGAGACGAATGCCGCCAAGATCAAGCGTCTAAGACTTACGGTTCAAGAATTAGCCTCAGAAACAGTGGGAAACAGTGCTTCTATACTAATTGCCAGGCGCTGAGACGAATGCCGCCAAGATCGAGCGTCTATGACTTACGGTTCAAGAATTAGCCTCAGAAACAGTGGTTCTGAACATGCTGCCAATAGCTCGCCTGGGAAACATCCAGAGAAGTCCAAGATAGTGTTTTTTAGACTGGCTGCCACGAGCTGAAAAGAATGCAGCCAAGAGCGAGCGTCTGTCACTTACGGTTCAAGAGTTATTCACAGAAACATGGTTCTGAACTTTGCTGCCAGCCGCGAAAGCGAAAATAACCAAGATCGAGCGTCTAGGATTTACTTGTCAATAGCTCGCCTGGGAAACATCCAGAGAAGTCAAAGACAGTGCTTCTATACTAATTGCCAGGCGCTGAGACGAATGCCGCCAAGATCGAGCGTCTATGACTTACGGTTCAAGAATTAGCCTCAGAAACAGTGGGAAACAGTGCTTCTATACTAATTGCCAGGCGCTGAGACGAATGCCGCCAAGATCGAGCGTCTATGACTTACGGTTCAAGAATTAGCCTCAGAAACAGTGGTTCTGAACATGCTGCCAATAGCTCGCCTGGGAAACATCCAGAGAAGTCCAAGATAGTGTTTTTTTAGACTGGCTGCCACGAGCTGAAACGCATGCAGCCAAGAGCGAGCGTCTGTGACTTACGGTTCAAGAGTTATTCACAGAAACATGGTTCTGAACTTTGCTGCCAGCCGCGAAAGCGAAAGTAACCAAGATCGAGCGTCTAGGATTTACTTGTCAATAGCTCGCCTGGGAAACTTTCAGATAAGTCAAAGACAGTGCTGCTATACTAATTGCCAGGCGCTGAGACGAATGCCGCCAAGATCAAGCGTCTAAGACTTACGGTTCAAGAATTAGCCTCAGAAACAGTGGGAAACAGTGCTTCTATACTAATTGCCAGGCGCTGAGACGAATGCCGCCAAGATCGAGCGTCTATGACTTACGGTTCAATAATTAGCCTCAGAAACAGTGGTTTTGAACCGGCTGCCAATAGCTCGCCTGGGAAACATCCAGAGAAGTCCAAGATAGTGTTTTTTTAGACTGGCTGCCACGAGCTGAAACGAATGCAGCCAAGAGCGAGCGTCTGTGACTTACGGTTCAAGAGTTATTCACAGAAACATGGTTCTGAACTTTGCTGCCAGCCGCGAAAGCGAAAGTAACCAAGATCGAGCGTCTAGGATTTACTTGTCAATAGCTCGCCTGGGAAACATCCAGAGAAGTCAAAGACAGTGCTTCTATACTAATTGCCAGGCGCTGAGACGAATGCCGCCAAGATCGAGCTTCTATGACTTACGGTTCAAGAATTAGCCTCAGAAACAGTGGGAAACAGTGCTTCTATACTAATTGCCAGGCGCTGAGACGAATGCCGCCAAGATCGAGCGTCTATGACTTACGGTTCAAGAATTAGCCTCAGAAACAGTGGTTCTGAACATGCTGCCAATAGCTCGCCTGGGAAACATCCAGAGAAGTCCAAGATAGTGTTTTTTTTTAGACTGGCTGCCACGAGCTGAAACGAATGCAGCCAAGAGCGAGCGTCTGTGACTTACGGTTCAAGAGTTATTCACAGAAACATGGTTCTGAACTTTGCTGCCAGCCGCGAAAGCGAAAGTAACCAAGATCGAGTGTCTAGGATTTACTTGTCAATAGCTCGCCTGGGAAACATCCAGAGAAGTCAAAGACAGTGCTTCTATACTAATTGCCAGGCGCTGAGACTAATGCCGCCAAGATCGAGCGTCTATGACTTACGGTTCAAGAATTAGCCTCAGAAACAGTGGGAAACAGTGCTTCTATACTAATTGCCAGGCGCTGAGACGAATGCCGCCAAGATCGAGCGTCTATGACTTACGGTTCAAGAATTAGCCTCAGAAACAGTGGTTCTGAACATGCTGCCAATAGCTCGCCTGGGAAACATCCAGAGAAGTCCAAGATAGAGTTTTTTTTAGACTGGCTGCCACAAGCTGAAACGAATGCAGCCAAGAGCGAGCGTCTGTGACTTACGGTTCAAGAGTTATTCACAGAAACATGGTTCTGAACTTTGCTGCCAGCCGCGAAAGCGAAAGTAACCAAGATCGAGCGTCTAGGATTTACTTGTGAATAGCTCGCCTGGGAAACTTTCAGATAAGTCAAAGACAGTGCTTCTATACTAATTGCCAGGCGCTGAGACGAATGCCGCCAAGATCAAGCGTCTAAGACTTACGGTTCAAGAATTAGCCTCAGAAACAGTGGGAAACAGTGCTTCTATACTAATTGCCAGGCGCTGAGACGAATGCCGCCAAGATCGAGCGTCTATGACTTACGGTTCAAGAATTAGCCTCAGAAACAGTGGTTTTGAACATGCTGCCAATAGCTCGCCTGGGAAACATCCAGAGAAGTCCAAGATAGTGTTTTTTTAGACTGGCTGCCACGAGCTGAAACGAATGCAGCCAAGAGCGAGCGTCAGTGACTTACGGTTCAAGAGTTATTCACAGAAACATGGTTCTGAACTTTGCTGCCAGCCGCGAAAGCGAAAGTAACCAAGATCGAGGGTCTAGGATTTACTTGTCAATAGCTCGCCTGGGAAACATCCAGAGAAGTCAAAGACAGTGCTTCTATACTAATTGCCAGGCGCTGAGACGAATGCCGCCAAGATCGAGCGTCTAAGACTTACGGTTCAAGAATTAGCCTCAGAAACAGTGATTCTGAACATGCTGCCAATAGCTCGCCTGGGAAACATCCAGAGAAGTCCAAGATAGTGTTTTTTAGACTGGCTGCCACGAGCTGAAACGAATGCAGCCAAGAGCGAGCGTCTGTGACTTACGGTTCAAGAGTTATTCACAGAAACATGGTTATGAACTTTGCTGCCAGCCGCGAAAGCGAAAGTAACCAAGATCGAGCGTCTAGGATTTACTTGTGAATAGCTCGCCTGGGAAACATCCACAGAAGTCAAAGACAGTGCTTCTATACTAATTGCCAGGCGCTGAGACGAATGCCGCCAAGATCAAGCGTCTAAGATTTACGGTTCAAGAATTAGCCTCAGAAACAGTGGGAAACAGTGCTTCTATACTAATTGCCAGGCGCTGAGACGAATGCCGCCAAGATCGAGCGTCTATGACTTACGGTTCAAGAATTAGCCTCAGAAACAGTGGTTCTGAACATGCTGCCAATAGCTCGCCTGGGAAACATCCAGAGAAGTCCAAGATAGTGTTTTTTTTTAGACTGGCTGCCACGAGCTGAAACGAATGCAGCCAAGAGCGAGCGTCTGTGACTTACGGTTCAAGAGTTATTCACAGAAACATGGTTCTGAACTTTGCTGCCAGCCGCGAAAGCGAAAGTAAGCAAGATCGAGTGTCTAGGATTTACTTGTCAATAGCTCGCCTGGGAAACATCCAGAGAAGTCAAAGACAGTGCTTCTATACTAATTGCCAGGCGCTGAGACGAATGCCGCCAAGATCGAGCGTCTATGACTTACGGTTCAAGAATTAGCCTCAGAAACAGTGGGAAACAGTGCTTCTATACTAATTGCCAGGCGCTGAGACGAATGCCGCCAAGATCGAGCGTCTATGACTTACGGTTCAAGAATTAGCCTCAGAAACAGTGGTTCTGAACATGCTGCCAATAGCTCGCCTGGGAAACATCCAGAGAAGTCCAAGATAGTGTTTTTTTTAGACTGGCTGCCACGAGCTGAAACGAATGCAGCCAAGAGCGAGCGTCTGTGACTTACGGTTCAAGAGTTATTCACAGAAACATGGTTCTGAACTTTGCTGCCCGCCGCGAAAGCGAAAGTAACCAAGATCGAGTGTCTAGGATTTACTTGTCAATAGCTCGCCTGGGAAACATCCAGAGAAGTCAAAGACAGTGCTTCTATACTAATTGCCAGGCGCTGAGACGAATGCCGCCAAGATCGAGCGTCTATGACTTACGGTTCAAGAATTAGCCTCAGAAACAGTGGGAAACAGTGCTTCTATACTAATTGCCAGGCGCTGAGACGAATGCCGCCAAGATCGAGCGTCTATGACTTACGGTTCAAGAATTAGCCTCAGAAACAGTGGTTCTGAACATGCTGCCAATAGCTCGCCTGGGAAACATCCAGAGAAGTCCAAGATAGAGTTTTTTTTAGACTGGCTGCCACGAGCTGAAACGAATGCAGCCAAGAGCGAGCGTCTGTGACTTACGGTTCAAGAGTTATTCACAGAAACATGGTTCTGAACTTTGCTGCCAGCCGCGAAAGCGAAAGTAACCAAGATCGAGCGTCTAGGATTTACTTGTGAATAGCTCGCCTGGGAAACTTTCAGATAAGTCAAAGACAGTGCTTCTATACTAATTGCCAGGCGCTGAGACGAATGCCGCCAAGATCAAGCGTCTAAGACTTACGGTTCAAGAATTAGCCTCAGAAACAGTGGGAAACAGTGCTTCTATACTAATTGCCAGGCGCTGAGACGAATGCCGCCAAGATCGAGCGTCTATGACTTACGGTTCAAGAATTAGCCTCAGAAACAGTGGTTTTGAACATGCTGCCAATAGCTCGCCTGGGAAACATCCAGAGAAGTCCAAGATAGTGTTTTTTTAGACTGGCTGCCACGAGCTGAAATGAATGCAGCCAAGAGCGAGCGTCAGTGACTTACGGTTCAAGAGTTATTCACAGAAACATGGTTCTGAACTTTGCTGCCAGCCGCGAAAGCGAAAGTAACCAAGATCGAGGGTCTAGGATTTACTTGTCAATAGCTCGCCTGGGAAACATCCAGAGAAGTCAAAGACAGTGCTTCTATACTAATTGCCAGGCGCTAAGACGAATGCCGCCAAGATCGAGCGTCTAAGACTTACGGTTCAAGAATTAGCCTCAGAAACAGTGATTCTGAACATGCTGCCAATAGCTCGCCTGGGAAACATCCAGAGAAGTCCAAGATAGTGTTTTTTAGACTGGCTGCCACGAGCTGAAACGAATGCAACCAAGAGCGAGCGTCTGTGACTTACGGTTCAAGAGTTATTCACAGAAACATGGTTCTGAACTTTGCTGCCAGCCGCGAAAGCGAAAATAACCAAGATCGAGCGTCTAGGATTTACTTGTCAATAGCTCGCCTGGGAAACATCCAGAGAAGTCAAAGACAGTGCTTCTATACTAATTGCCAGGCGCTGAGACGAATGCCGCCAAGATCAAGCGTCTAAGACTTACGGTTCAAGAATTAGCCTCAGAAACAGTGGGAAACAGTGCTTCTATACTAATTGCCAGGCGCTGAGACGAATGCCGCCAAGATCGAGCGTCTATGACTTACGGTTCAAGAATTAGCCTCAGAAACAGTGGTTTTGAACATGCTGCCAATAGCTCGCCTGGGAAACATCCAGAGAAGTCCAAGATAGTGTTTTTTTAGACTGGCTGCCACGAGCTGAAACGAATGCAGCCAAGAGCGAGCGTCTGTGACTTACGGTTCAAGAGTTATTCACAGAAACATGGTTCTGAACTTTGCTGCCAGCCGCGAAAGCGAAAGTAACCAAGATCGAGCGTCTAGGATTTACTTGTGAATAGCTCGCCTGGGAAACATCCAGAGAAGTCAAAGACAGTGCTTCTATACTAATTGCCAGGCGCTGAGACGAATGCTGCCAAGATCAAGCGTCTAAGACTTACGGTTCAAGAATTAGCCTCAGAAACAGTGGGAAACAGTGCTTCTATACTAATTGCCAGGCGCTGAGACGAATGCCGCCAAGATCGAGCGTCTATGACTTACGGTTCAAGAATTAGCCTCAGAAACAGTGGTTTTGAACATGCTGCCAATAGCTCGCCTGGGAAACATCCAGAGAAGTCCAAGATAGTGTTTTTTTAGACTGGCTGCCACGAGCTGAAACGAATGCAGCCAAGAGCGAGCGTCTGTGACTTACGGTTCAAGAGTTATTCACAGAAACATGGTTCTGAACTTTGCTGCCAGCCGCGAAAGCGAAAGTAACCAAGATCGAGCGTCTAGGATTTACTTGTGAATAGCTCGCCTGGGAAACTTTCAGATAAGTCAAAGACAGTGCTTCTATACTAATTGCCAGGCGCTGAGACGAATGCCGCCAAGATCAAGCGTCTAAGACTTACGGTTCAAGAATTAGCCTCAGAAACAGTGGGAAACAGTGCTTCTATACTAATTGCCAGGCGCTGAGACGAATGCCGCCAAGATCGAGCGTCTATGACTTACGGTTCAAGAATTAGCCTCAGAAACAGTGGTTTTGAACATGCTGCCAATAGCTCGCCTGGGAAACATCCAGAGAAGTCCAAGATAGTGTTTTTTTAGACTGGCTGCCACGAGCTGAAATGAATGCAGCCAAGAGCGAGCGTCAGTGACTTACGGTTCAAGAGTTATTCACAGAAACATGGTTCTGAACTTTGCTGCCAGCCGCGAAAGCGAAAGTAACCAAGATCGAGGGTCTAGGATTTACTTGTCAATAGCTCGCCTGGGAAACATCCAGAGAAGTCAAAGACAGTGCTTCTATACTAATTGCCAGGCGCTGAGACGAATGCCGCCAAGATCGAGCGTCTAAGACTTACGGTTCAAGAATTAGCCTCAGAAACAGTGATTCTGAACATGCTGCCAATAGCTCGCCTGGGAAACATCCAGAGAAGTCCAAGATAGTGTTTTTTAGACTGGCTGCCACGAGCTGAAACGAATGCAACCAAGAGCGAGCGTCTGTGACTTATGGTTCAAGAGTTATTCACAGAAACATGGTTCTGAACTTTGCTGCCAGCCGCGAAAGCGAAAATAACCAAGATCGAGCGTCTAGGATTTACTTGTCAATAGCTCGCCTGGGAAACATCCAGAGAAGTCAAAGACAGTGCTTCTATACTAATTGCCAGGCGCTGAGACGAATGCCGCCAAGATCAAGCGTCTAAGACTTACGGTTCAAGAATTAGCCTCAGAAACAGTGGGAAACAGTGCTTCTATACTAATTGCCAGGCGCTGAGACGAATGCCGCCAAGATCGAGCGTCTATGACTTACGGTTCAAGAATTAGCCTCAGAAACAGTGGTTTTGAACATGCTGCCAATAGCTCGCCTGGGAAACATCCAGAGAAGTCCAAGATAGTGTTTTTTTAGACTGGCTGCCACGAGCTGAAACGAATGCAGCCAAGAGCGAGCGTCTGTGACTTACGGTTCAAGAGTTATTCACAGAAACATGGTTCTGAACTTTGCTGCCAGCCGCGAAAGCGAAAGTAACCAAGATCGAGCGTCTAGGATTTACTTGTGAATAGCTCGCCTGGGAAACATCCAGAGAAGTCAAAGACAGTGCTTCTATACTAATTGCCAGGCGCTGAGACGAATGCCGCCAAGATCAAGCGTCTAAGACTTACGGTTCAAGAATTAGCCTCAGAAACAGTGGGAAACAGTGCTTCTATACTAATTGCCAGGCGCTGAGACGAATGCCGCCAAGATCGAGCGTCTATGACTTACGGTTCAAGAATTAGCCTCAGAAACAGTGGTTCTGAACATGCTGCCAATAGCTCGCCTGGGAAACATCCAGAGAAGTCCAAGATAGTGTTTTTTTTTAGACTGGCTGCCACGAGCTGAAACGAATGCAGCCAAGAGCGAGCGTCTGTGACTTACGGTTCAAGAGTTATTCACAGAAACATGGTTCTGAACTTTGCTGCCAGCCGCGAAAGCGAAAGTAACCAAGATCGAGTGTCTAGGATTTACTTGTCAATAGCTCGCCTGGGAAACATCCAGAGAAGTCAAAGACAGTGCTTCTATACTAATTGCCAGGCGCTGAGACGAATGCCGCCAAGATCGAGTGTCTATGACTTACGGTTCAAGAATTAGCCTCAGAAACAGTGGGAAACAGTGCTTCTATACTAATTGCCAGGCGCTGAGACGAATGCCGCCAAGATCGAGCGTCTATGACTTACGGTTCAAGAATTAGCCTCAGAAACAGTGGTTCTGAACATGCTGCCAATAGCTCGCCTGGGAAACATCCAGAGAAGTCCAAGATAGTGTTTTTTTTAGACTGGCTGCCACGAGCTGAAACGAATGCAGCCAAGAGCGAGCGTCTGTGACTTACGGTTCAAGAGTTATTCACAGAAACATGGTTCTGAACTTTGCTGCCCGCCGCGAAAGCGAAAGTAACCAAGATCGAGTGTCTAGGATTTACTTGTCAATAGCTCGCCTGGGAAACATCCAGAGAAGTCAAAGACAGTGCTTCTATACTAATTGCCAGGCGCTGAGACGAATGCCGCCAAGATCGAGCGTCTATGACTTACGGTTCAAGAATTAGCCTCAGAAACAGTGGGAAACAGTGCTTCTATACTAATTGCCAGGCGCTGAGACGAATGCCGCCAAGATCGAGCGTCTATGACTTACGGTTCAAGAATTAGCCTCAGAAACAGTGGTTCTGAACATGCTGCCAATAGCTCGCCTGGGAAACATCCAGAGAAGTCCAAGATAGAGTTTTTTTTAGACTGGCTGCCACGAGCTGAAACGAATGCAGCCAAGAGCGAGCGTCTGTGACTTACGGTTCAAGAGTTATTCACAGAAACATGGTTCTGAACTTTGCTGCCAGCCGCGAAAGCGAAAGTAACCAAGATCGAGCGTCTAGGATTTACTTGTGAATAGCTCGCCTGGGAAACTTTCAGATAAGTCAAAGACAGTGCTTCTATACTAATTGCCAGGCGCTGAGACGAATGCCGCCAAGATCAAGCGTCTAAGACTTACGGTTCAAGAATTAGCCTCAGAAACAGTGGGAAACAGTGCTTCTATACTAATTGCCAGGCGCTGAGACGAATGCCGCCAAGATCGAGCGTCTATGACTTACGGTTCAAGAATTAGCCTCAGGAACAGTGGTTTTGAACATGCTGCCAATAGCTCGCCTGGGAAACATCCAGAGAAGTCCAAGATAGTGTTTTTTTAGACTGGCTGCCACGAGCTGAAACGAATGCAGCCAAGAGCGAGCGTCAGTGACTTACGGTTCAAGAGTTATTCACAGAAACATGGTTCTGAACTTTGCTGCCAGCCGCGAAAGCGAAAGTAACCAAGATCGAGGGTCTAGGATTTACTTGTCAATAGCTCGCCTGGGAAACATCCAGAGAAGTCAAAGACAGTGCTTCTATACTAATTGCCAGGCGCTGAGACGAATGCCGCCAAGATCGAGCGTCTAAGACTTACGGTTCAAGAATTAGCCTCAGAAACAGTGATTCTGAACATGCTGCCAATAGCTCGCCTGGGAAACATCCAGAGAAGTCCAAGATAGTGTTTTTTAGACTGGCTGCCACGAGCTGAAACGAATGCAACCAAGAGCGAGCGTCTGTGACTTACGGTTCAAGAGTTATTCACAGAAACATGGTTCTGAACTTTGCTGCCAGCCGCGAAAGCGAAAGTAACCAAGATCGAGCGTCTAGGATTTACTTGTGAATAGCTCGCCTGGGAAACATCCAGAGAAGTCAAAGACAGTGCTTCTATACTAATTGCCAGGCGCTGAGACGAATGCCGCCAAGATCGAGCGTCTATGACTTACGGTTCAAGAATTAGCCTCAGAAACAGTGGTTTTGAACATGCTGCCAATAGCTCGCCTGGGAAACATCCAGAGAAGTCCAAGATAGTGTTTTTTTAGACTGGCTGCCACGAGCTGAAACGAATGCAGCCAAGAGCGAGCGTCTGTGACTTACGGTTCAAGAGTTATTCACAGAAACATGGTTCTGAACTTTGCTGCCAGCCGCGAAAGCGAAAGTAACCAAGATCGAGCGTCTAGGATTTACTTGTGAATAGCTCGCCTGGGAAACATCCAGAGAAGTCAAAGACAGTGCTTCTATACTAATTGCCAGGCGCTGAGACGAATGCCGCCAAGATCAAGCGTCTAAGACTTACGGTTCAAGAATTAGCCTCAGAAACAGTGGGAAACAGTGCTTCTATACTAATTGCCAGGCGCTGAGACGAATGCCGCCAAGATCGAGCGTCTATGACTTACGGTTCAAGAATTAGCCTCAGAAACAGTGGTTCTGAACATGCTGCCAATAGCTCGCCTGGGAAACATCCAGAGAAGTCCAAGATAGTGTTTTTTTTTAGACTGGCTGCCACGAGCTGAAACGAATGCAGCCAAGAGCGAGCGTCTGTGACTTACGGTTCAAGAGTTATTCACAGAAACATGGTTCTGAACTTTGCTGCCAGCCGCGAAAGCGAAAGTAACCAAGATCGAGTGTCTAGGATTTACTTGTCAATAGCTCGCCTGGGAAACATCCAGAGAAGTCAAAGACAGTGCTTCTATACTAATTGCCAGGCGCTGAGACGAATGCCGCCAAGATCGAGCGTCTATGACTTACGGTTCAAGAATTAGCCTCAGAAACAGTGGGAAACAGTGCTTCTATACTAATTGCCAGGCGCTGAGACGAATGCCGCCAAGATCGAGCGTCTATGACTTACGGTTCAAGAATTAGCCTCAGAAACAGTGGTTCTGAACATGCTGCCAATAGCTCGCCTGGGAAACATCCAGAGAAGTCCAAGATAGAGTTTTTTTTAGACTGGCTGCCACGAGCTGAAACGAATGCAGCCAAGAGCGAGTGTCTGTGACTTACGGTTCAAGAGTTATTCACAGAAACATGGTTCTGAACTTTGCTGCCAGCCGCGAAAGCGAAAGTAACCAAGATCGAGCGTCTAGGATTTACTTGTGAATAGCTCGCCTGGGAAACTTTCAGATAAGTCAAAGACAGTGCTTCTATACTAATTGCCAGGCGCTGAGACGAATGCCGCCAAGATCAAGCGTCTAAGACTTACGGTTCAAGAATTAGCCTCAGAAACAGTGGGAAACAGTGCTTCTATACTAATTGCCAGGCGCTGAGACGAATGCCGCCAAGATCGAGCGTCTATGACTTACGGTTCAAGAATTAGCCTCAGAAACAGTGGTTTTGAACATGCTGCCAATAGCTCGCCTGGGAAACATCCAGAGAAGTCCAAGATAGTGTTTTTTTAGACTGGCTGCCACGAGCTGAAACGAATGCAGCCAAGAGCGAGCGTCAGTGACTTACGGTTCAAGAGTTATTCACAGAAACATGGTTCTGAACTTTGCTGCCAGCCGCGAAAGCGAAAGTAACCAAGATCGAGGGTCTAGGATTTACTTGTCAATAGCTCGCCTGGGAAACATCCAGAGAAGTCAAAGACAGTGCTTCTATACTAATTGCCAGGCGCTGAGACGAATGCCGCCAAGATCGAGCGTCTAAGACTTACGGTTCAAGAATTAGCCTCAGAAACAGTGATTCTGAACATGCTGCCAATAGCTCGCCTGGGAAACATCCAGAGAAGTCCAAGATAGTGTTTTTTAGACTGGCTGCCACGAGCTGAAACTAATGCAACCAAGAGCGAGCGTCTGTGACTTACGGTTCAAGAGTTATTCACAGAAACATGGTTCTGAACTTTGCTGCCAGCCGCGAAAGCGAAAATAACCAAGATCGAGCGTCTAGGATTTACTTGTCAATAGCTCGCCTGGGAAACATCCAGAGAAGTCAAAGACAGTGCTTCTATACTAATTGCCAGGCGCTGAGACGAATGCCGCCAAGATCAAGCGTCTAAGACTTACGGTTCAAGAATTAGCCTCAGAAACAGTGGGAAACAGTGCTTCTATACTAATTGCCAGGCGCTGAGACGAATGCCGCCAAGATCGAGCGTCTATGACTTACGGTTCAAGAATTAGCCTCAGAAACAGTGGTTTTGAACATGCTGCCAATAGCTCGCCTGGGAAACATCCAGAGAAGTCCAAGATAGTGTTTTTTTAGACTGGCTGCCACGAGCTGAAACGAATGCAGCCAAGAGCGAGCGTCTGTGACTTACGGTTCAAGAGTTATTCACAGAAACATGGTTCTGAACTTTGCTGCCAGCCGCGAAAGCGAAAGTAACCAAGATCGAGCGTCTAGGATTTACTTGTGAATAGCTCGCCTGGGAAACATCCAGAGAAGTCAAAGACAGTGCTTCTATACTAATTGCCAGGCGCTGAGACGAATGCCGCCAAGATCAAGCGTCTAAGACTTACGGTTCAAGAATTAGCCTCAGAAACAGTGGGAAACAGTGCTTCTATACTAATTGCCAGGCGCTGAGACGAATGCCGCCAAGATCGAGCGTCTATGACTTACGGTTCAAGAATTAGCCTCAGAAACAGTGGTTCTGAACATGCTGCCAATAGCTCGCCTGGGAAACATCCAGAGAAGTCCAAGATAGTGTTTTTTTTTAGACTGGCTGCCACGAGCTGAAACGAATGCAGCCAAGAGCGAGCGTCTGTGACTTACGGTTCAAGAGTTATTCACAGAAACATGGTTCTGAACTTTGCTGCCAGCCGCGAAAGCGAAAGTAACCAAGATCGAGTGTCTAGGATTTACTTGTCAATAGCTCGCCTGGGAAACATCCAGAGAAGTCAAAGACAGTGCTTCTATACTAATTGCCAGGCGCTGAGACGAATGCCGCCAAGATCGAGCGTCTATGACTTACGGTTCAAGAATTAGCCTCAGAAACAGTGGGAAACAGTGCTTCTATACTAATTGCCAGGCGCTGAGACGAATGCCGCCAAGATCGAGCGTCTATGACTTACGGTTCAAGAATTAGCCTCAGAAACAGTGGTTCTGAACATGCTGCCAATAGCTCGCCTGGGAAACATCCAGAGAAGTCCAAGATAGAGTTTTTTTTAGACTGGCTGCCACGAGCTGAAACGAATGCAGCCAAGAGCGAGTGTCTGTGACTTACGGTTCAAGAGTTATTCACAGAAACATGGTTCTGAACTTTGCTGCCAGCCGCGAAAGCGAAAGTAACCAAGATCGAGCGTCTAGGATTTACTTGTGAATAGCTCGCCTGGGAAACTTTCAGATAAGTCAAAGACAGTGCTTCTATACTAATTGCCAGGCGCTGAGACGAATGCCGCCAAGATCAAGCGTCTAAGACTTACGGTTCAAGAATTAGCCTCAGAAACAGTGGGAAACAGTGCTTCTATACTAATTGCCAGGCGCTGAGACGAATGCCGCCAAGATCGAGCGTCTATGACTTACGGTTCAAGAATTAGCCTCAGAAACAGTGGTTTTGAACATGCTGCCAATAGCTCGCCTGGGAAACATCCAGAGAAGTCCAAGATAGTGTTTTTTTAGACTGGCTGCCACGAGCTGAAACGAATGCAGCCAAGAGCGAGCGTCAGTGACTTACGGTTCAAGAATTATTCACAGAAACATGGTTCTGAACTTTGCTGCCAGCCGCGAAAGCGAAAGTAACCAAGATCGAGGGTCTAGGATTTACTTGTCAATAGCTCGCCTGGGAAACATCCAGAGAAGTCAAAGACAGTGCTTCTATACTAATTGCCAGGCGCTGAGACGAATGCCGCCAAGATCGAGCGTCTAAGACTTACGGTTCAAGAATTAGCCTCAGAAACAGTGATTCTGAACATGCTGCCAATAGCTCGCCTGGGAAACATCCAGAGAAGTCCAAGATAGTGTTTTTTAGACTGGCTGCCACGAGCTGAAACGAATGCAACCAAGAGCGAGCGTCTGTGACTTACGGTTCAAGAGTTATTCACAGAAACATGGTTCTGAACTTTGCTGCCAGCCGCGAAAGCGAAAATAACCAAGATCGAGCGTCTAGGATTTACTTGTCAATAGCTCGCCTGGGAAACATCCAGAAAAGTCAAAGACAGTGCTTCTATACTAATTGCCAGGCGCTGAGACGAATGCCGCCAAGATCAAGCGTCTAAGACTTACGGTTCAAGAATTAGCCTCAGAAACAGTGGGAAACAGTGCTTCTATACTAATTGCCAGGCGCTGAGACGAATGCCGCCAAGATCGAGCGTCTATGACTTACGGTTCAAGAATTAGCCTCAGAAACAGTGGTTTTGAACATGCTGCCAATAGCTCGCCTGGGAAACATCCAGAGAAGTCCAAGATAGTGTTTTTTTAGACTGGCTGCCACGAGCTGAAACGAATGCAGCCAAGAGCGAGCGTCTGTGACTTACGGTTCAAGAGTTATTCACAGAAACATGGTTCTGAACTTTGCTGCCAGCCGCGAAAGCGAAAGTAACCAAGATCGAGCGTCTAGGATTTACTTGTGAATAGCTCGCCTGGGAAACATCCAGAGAAGTCAAAGACAGTGCTTCTATACTAATTGCCAGGCGCTGAGACGAATGCCGCCAAGATCAAGCGTCTAAGACTTACGGTTCAAGAATTAGCCTCAGAAACAGTGGGAAACAGTGCTTCTATACTAATTGCCAGGCGCTGAGACGAATGCCGCCAAGATCGAGCGTCTATGACTTACGGTTCAAGAATTAGCCTCAGAAACAGTGGTTCAAAACATGCTGCCAATAGCTCGCCTGGGAAACATCCAGAGAAGTCCAAGATAGTGTTTTTTAGACTGGCTGCCACGAGCTGAAACGAATGCAGCCAAGAGCGAGCGTCTGTGACACGGTTCAAAAGTTATTCACATAAACATGGTTCTGAACTTTGCTGCCAGCCGCGAAAGCGAAAGCAACCAAGATCGAGCGTCTAGGATTTACTTGTGAATAGCTCGCCTGGAAAACATCCAGAGAAGTCAAAGACAGTGCAGATATACTAATTGCCAGGCGCTGAGACGAATGCCGCCAAGATCAAGCGTCTAAGACTTACGGTTCAAGAATTAGCCTCAGAAACAGTGGGAAACAGTGCTTCTATACTAATTGCCAGGCGCTGAGACGAATGCTGCCAAGATCGAGCGTCTATGACTTACGGTTCAAGAATTAGCCTCAGAAACAGTGGTTCTGAAAATGCTGCCAATAGCTCGCCTGGGAAACATCCAGAGAAGTCCAAGATAGTGTTTTTTAGACTGGCTGCCACGAGCTGAAACGAATGCAGCCAAGAGCGAGCGTCTGTCAATTACGGTTCAAGAGTTATTCACAGAAACATGGTTCTGAACTTTGCTGCCAGCCGCGAAAGCGAAAATAACCAAGATCGAGCGTCTAGGATTTACTTGTCAATAGCTCGCCTGGGAAACATCCAGTGAAGTCAAAGACAGTGCTTCTATACTAATTGCCAGGCGCTGAGACGAATGCCGCCAAGATCGAGCGTCTATGACTTACGGTTCAAGAATTAGCCTCAGAAACAGTGGGAAACAGTGCTTCTATACTAATTTCCAGGTGCTGAGACGAATGCCGCCAAGATCGAGCGTCTATGACTTACGGTTCAAGAATTAGCCTCAGAAACAGTGGTTCTAAACATGCTGCCAATAGCTCGCCTGGGAAACATCCAGAAGTCCAAGATAGTGTTTTTTAGACTGACTGCCACGAGCTGAAACGAATGCAGCCAAGAGCGAGCGTCTGTCACTTACGGTTCAAGAGTTATTCACAGAAACATGGTTCTGAACTTTGCTGCCAGCCGCGAAAGCGAAAATAACCAAGATCGAGCGTCTAGGATTTACTTGTCAATAGCTCGCCTGGGAAACATCCAGTGAAGTCAAAGACAGTGCTTCTATACTAATTGCCAGGCGCTGAGACGAATGCCGCCAAGATCGAGCGTCTATGACTTACGGTTCAAGAATTAGCCTCAGAAACAGTGGGAAACAGTGCTTCTATACTAATTTCCAGGTGCTGAGACGAATGCCGCCAAGATCGAGCGTCTATGACTTACGGTTCAAGAATTAGCCTCAGAAACAGTGGTTCTAAACATGCTGCCAATAGCTCGCCTGGGAAACATCCAGAAGTCCAAGATAGTGTTTTTTAGACTGACTGCCACGAGCTTAAACGAATGCAGCCAAGAGCGAGCGTCTGTCACTTACGGTTCAAGAGTTATTCACAGAAACATGGTTCTGAACTTTGCTGCCAGCCGCGAAAGCGAAAATAACCAAGATCGAGCGTCTAGGATTTACTTGTCAATAGCTCGCCTGGGAAACATCCAGAGAAGTCAAAGACAGTGCTTCTATACTAATTGCCAGGCGCTGAGACGAATGCCGCCAAGATCAAGCGTCTAAGACTTACGGTTCAAGAATTAGCCTCAGAAACAGTGGGAAACAGTGCTTCTATACTAATTGCCAGGCGCTGAGACGAATGCCGCCAAGATCGAGCGTCTATGACTTACGGTTCAAGAATTAGCCTCAGAAACAGTGGTTCTGAACATGCTGCCAATAGCTCGCCTGGGAAACATCCAGAGAAGTCCAAGATAGTGTTTTTTAGACTGGCTGCCACGAGCTGAAACGAATGCAGCCAAGAGCGAGCGTCTGTCACTTACGGTTCAAGAGTTATTCACAGAAACATGGTTCTGAACTTTGCTGCCAGCCGCGAAAGCGAAAATAACCAAGATCGAGCGTCTAGGATTTACTTGTCAATAGCTCGCCTGGGAAACATCCAGTGAAGTCAAAGACAGTGCTTCTATACTAATTGCCAGGCGCTGAAACGAATGCCGCCAAGATCGAGCGTCTATGACTTACGGTTCAAGAATTAGCCTCAGAAACAGTGGGAAACAGTGCTTCTATACTAATTTCCAGGTGCTGAGACGAATGCCGCCAAGATCGAGCGTCTATGACTTACGGTTCAAGAATTAGCCTCAGAAACAGTGGTTCTAAACATGCTGCCAATAGCTCGCCTGGGAAACATCCAGAAGTCCAAGATAGTGTTTTTTAGACTGACTGCCACGAGCTGAAACGAATGCAGCCAAGAGCGAGCGTCTGTCACTTACGGTTCAAGAGTTATTCACAGAAACATGGTTCTGAACTTTGCTGCCAGCCGCGAAAGCGAAAATAACCAAGATCGAGCGTCTAGGATTTACTTGTCAATAGCTCGCCTGGGAAACATCCAGAGAAGTCAAAGACAGTGCTTCCATACTAATTGCCAGGCGCTGAGACGAATGCCGCCAAGATCGAGCGTCTATGACTTACGGTTCAAGAATTAGCGTCAGAAACAGTGGGAAACAGTGCTTCTACACTAATTGCCAGGCGCTGAGACGAATGCCGCCAAGATCGAGCGTCTATGACTTACGGTTCAAGAATTAGCCTCAGAAACAATGGTTCTGAACATGCTGCCAATAGCTCGCCTGGGAAACATCCAGAGAAGTCCAAGATAGTGTTTTTTAGACTGACTGCCACGAGCTGAAACGAATGCAGCCAAGAGCGAGCGTCTGTCACTTACGGTTCAAGAGTTATTCACAGAAACATGGTTCTGAACTTTGCTGCCAGCCGCGAAAGCGAAAATAACCAAGATCGAGCGTCTAGGATTTATTTGTCAATAGCTCGCCTGGGAAACATCCAGTGAAGTCAAAGACAGTGCTTCTATACTAACTGCCAGGCGCTGAGACGAATGCCGCCAAGATCGAGCGTCTATGACTTACGGTTCAAGAATTAGCCTCAGAAACAGTGGGAAACAGTGCTTCTATACTAATTGCCAGGCGCTGAGACGAATGCCGCCAAGATCGAGCGTCTATGACTTACGGTTCAAAAATTAGCCTCAGAAACAGTGGTTCAAAACATGCTGCCAATAGCTCGCCTGGGAAACATCCAGAGAAGTCCAAGATAGTGTTTTTTAGACTGGCTGCCACGAGCTGAAACGAATGCAGCCAAGAGCGAGCGTCTGTGACTTACGGTTCAAGAGTTATTCACAGAAACATGGTTCGGAACTTTGCTGCCAGCCGCGAAAGCGAAAATAACCAAGATCGAGCGTCTAGGATTTACTTGTCAATAGCTCGCCTGGGAAACATCCAGAGAAGTCAAAGACAGTGCTTCTATACTAATTGCCAGGCGCTGAGACGAATGCCGCCAAGATCGAGCGTCTATGACTTACGGTTCAAGAATTAGCCTCAGAAACAGTGGTTCTGAACATGCTGCCAATAGCTCGCCTGGGAAACATCCAGAGAAGTCCAAGATAGTGTTTTTTTTAGACTGGCTGCCACGAGCTGAAACGAATGCAGCCAAGAGCGAGCGTCTGTGACTTACGGTTCAAAAGTTATTCACATAAACATGGTTCTGAACTTTGCTGCCAGCCGCGAAAGCGAAAGCAACCAAGATCGAGCGTCTAGGATTTACTTGTGAATAGCTCGCCTGGAAAACATCCAGAGAAGTCAAAGACAGTGCAGCTATACTAATTGCCAGGCGCTGAGACGAATGCCGCCAAGATCAAGCGTCTAAGACTTACGGTTCAAGAATTAGCCTCAGAAACAGTGGGAAACAGTGCTTCTATACTAATTGCCAGGCGCTGAGACGAATGCCGCCAAGATCGAGCGTCTATGACTTACGGTTCAAGAATTAGCCTCAGAAACAGTGGTTCTGAACATGCTGCCAATAGCTCGCCTGGGAAACATCCAGAGAAGTCCAAGATAGTGTTTTTTTTAGACTGGCTGCCACGAGCTGAAACGAATGCAGCCAAGAGCGAGCGTCTGTGACTTACGGTTCAAAAGTTATTCACATAAACATGGTTCTGAACTTTGCTGCCAGCCGCGAAAGCGAAAGCAACCAAGATCGAGCGTCTAGGATTTACTTGTGAATAGCTCGCCTGGAAAACATCCAGAGAAGTCAAAGACAGTGCAGCTATACTAATTGCCAGGCGCTGAGACGAATGCCGCCAAGATCAAGCGTCTAAGACTTACGGTTCAAGAATTAGCCTCAGAAACAGTGGGAAACAGTGCTTTTATACTAATTGCCAGGCGCTGAGACGAATGCCGCCAAGATCGAGCGTCTATGACTTACGGTTCAAGAATTAGCCTCAGAAACAGTGGTTCTGAACATGCTGCTAATAGCTCGCCTGGGAAACATCCAGAGAAGTCCAATATAGTGTTTTTTAGACTGGCTGCCACGAGCTGAAACGAATGCAGCCAAGAGCGAGCGTCTGTGACTTACGGTTCAAGAGTTATTCACAGAAACATGGTTCTGAACTTTGCTGCCAGCCGCGAAAGCGAAAATAACCAAGATCGAGCGTCTAGGATTTACTTGTAAATAGCTCGCCTAGGAAACATCCAGTGAAGTCAAAGACAGTGCTTCTATACTAATTGCCAGGCGCTGAGACGAATGCCGCCAAGATCGAGCGTCTATGACTTACGGTTCAAGAATTAGCCTCAGAAACAGTGGTTCTAAACATGCTGCCAATAGCTCGCCTGGGAAACATCCAGAGAAGTCCAAGATAGTGTTTTTTAGACTGACTGCCACGAGCTGAAACGAATGCAGCCAAGAGCGAGCGTCTGTCACTTGCGGTTCAAGAGTTATTCACAGAAACATGGTTCTGAACTTTGCTGCCAGCCGCGAAAACGAAAATAACCAAGATCGAGCGTCTAGGATTTACTTGTCAATAGCTCGCCTGGGAAACATCCAGTGAAGTCAAAGACAGTGCTTCTATACTAATTGCCAGGCGCTGAGACGAATGCCGCCAAGATCGAGCGTCTATGACTTACGGTTCAAGAATTCGCCTCAGAAACAGTGGGAAACAGTGCTTCTATACTAATTGCCAGGCGCTGAGACGAATGCCGCCAAGATCGAGCGTCTATGACTTACGGTTCAAGAATTAGCCTCAGAAACAGTGGTTCTGAACATGCTGCCAATAGCTCGCCTGGGAAACATCCAGAGAAGTCCAAGATAGTGTTTTTTAGACTGGCTGCCACGAGCTGAAACGAATGCAGCCAAGAGCGAGCGTCTGTCACTTACGGTTCAAGAGTTATTCACAGAAACATGGTTCTGAACTTTGCTGCCAGCCGCGAAAGCGAAAATAACCAAGATCGAGCGTCTAGGATTTACATGTCAATAGCTCGCCTGGGAAACATCCAGAGAAGTCAAAGACAGTGCTTCTATACTAATTGCCAGGCGCTGAGACGAATGCCGCCAAGATCGAGCGTCTATGACTTACGGTTCAAGAATTAGCCTCAGAAACAGTGGGAAACAGTGCTTCTATACTAATTGCCAGGCGCTGAGACGAATGCCGCCAAGATCGAGCGTCTATGACTTACGGTTCAAGAATTAGCCTCAGAAACAGTGGTTCTGAACATGCTGCCAATAGCTCGCCTGGGAAACATCCAGAGAAGTCCAAGATAGTGTTTTTTTAGACTGGCTGCCACGAGCTGAAACGCATGCAGCCAAGAGCGAGCGTCTGTGACTTACGGTTCAAGAGTTATTCACAGAAACATGGTTCTGAACTTTGCTGCCAGCCGCGAAAGCGAAAGTAACCAAGATCGAGCGTCTAGGATTTACTTGTGAATAGCTCGCCTGGGAAACTTTGAGATAAGTCAAAGACAGTGCTTCTATACTAATTGCCAGGCGCTGAGACGAATGCCGCCAAGATCAAGCGTCTAAGACTTACGGTTCAAGAATTAGCCTCAGAAACAGTGCTTCTATACTAATTGCCAGGCGCTGAGACGAATGCCGCCAAGATCGAGCGTCTATGACTTACGGTTCAAGAATTAGCCTCAGAAACAGTGGTTTTGAACATGCTGCCAATAGCTCGCCTGGGAAACATCCAGAGAAGTCCAATATAGTGTTTTTTAGACTGGCTGCCACGAGCTGAAACGAATGCAACCAAGAGCGAGCGTCTATGACTTACGGTTCAAGAATTAGCCTCAGAAACAGTGGTTCTGAACATGCTGCTAATAGCTCGCCTGGGAAACATCCAGAGAAGTCCAATATAGTGTTTTTTAGACTGGCTGCCACGAGCTGAAACGAATGCAGCCAAGAGCGAGCGTCTGTGACTTACGGTTCAAGAGTTATTCACAGAAACATGGTTCTGAACTTTGCTGCCAGCCGCG
This sequence comes from Rhinoderma darwinii, assembly GCF_050947455.1. NCBI lineage: Eukaryota > Metazoa > Chordata > Amphibia > Anura > Rhinodermatidae > Rhinoderma > Rhinoderma darwinii. The sequence continues at coordinate 141,556 of NW_027464258.1, forward strand.
AAAGCGAAAATAACCAAGATCGAGCGTCTAGGATTTACTTGTAAATAGCTCGCCTAGGAAACATCCAGTGAAGTCAAAGACAGTGCTTCTATACTAATTGCCAGGCGCTGAGACGAATGCCGCCAAGATCGAGCGTCTATGACTTACGGTTCAAGAATTAGCCTCAGAAACAGTGGTTCTAAACATGCTGCCAATAGCTCGCCTGGGAAACATCCAGAGAAGTCCAAGATAGTGTTTTTTAGACTGACTGCCACGAGCTGAAACGAATGCAGCCAAGAGCGAGCGTCTGTCAATTACGGTTCAAGAGTTATTCACAGAAACATGGTTCTGAACTTTGCTGCCAGCCGCGAAAGCGAAAATAACCAAGATCGAGCGTCTAGGATTTACTTGTCAATAGCTCGCCTGGGAAACATCCAGTGAAGTCAAAGACAGTGCTTCTATACTAATTGCCAGGCGCTGAGACGAATGCCGCCAAGATCGAGCGTCTATGACTTACGGTTCAAGAATTAGCCTCAGAAACAGTGGGAAACAGTGCTTCTATACTAATTTCCAGGTGCTGAGACGAATGCCGCCAAGATCGAGCGTCTATGACTTACGGTTCAAGAATTAGCCTCAGAAACAGTGGTTCTAAACATGCTGCCAATAGCTCGCCTGGGAAACATCCAGAAGTCCAAGATAGTGTTTTTTAGACTGACTGCCACGAGCTGAAACGAATGCAGCCAAGAGCGAGCGTCTGTCACTTACGGTTCAAGAGTTATTCACAGAAACATGGTTCTGAACTTTGCTGCCAGCCGCGAAAGCGAAAATAACCAAGATCGAGCGTCTAGGATTTACTTGTCAATAGCTCGCCTGGGAAACATCCAGTGAAGTCAAAGACAGTGCTTCTATACTAATTGCCAGGCGCTGAGACGAATGCCGCCAAGATCGAGCGTCTATGACTTACGGTTCAAGAATTAGCCTCAGAAACAGTGGGAAACAGTGCTTCTATACTAATTTCCAGGTGCTGAGACGAATGCCGCCAAGATCGAGCGTCTATGACTTACGGTTCAAGAATTAGCCTCAGAAACAGTGGTTCTAAACATGCTGCCAATAGCTCGCCTGGGAAACATCCAGAAGTCCAAGATAGTGTTTTTTAGACTGACTGCCACGAGCTTAAACGAATGCAGCCAAGAGCGAGCGTCTGTCACTTACGGTTCAAGAGTTATTCACAGAAACATGGTTCTGAACTTTGCTGCCAGCCGCGAAAGCGAAAATAACCAAGATCGAGCGTCTAGGATTTACTTGTCAATAGCTCGCCTGGGAAACATCCAGAGAAGTCAAAGACAGTGCTTCTATACTAATTGCCAGGCGCTGAGACGAATGCCGCCAAGATCAAGCGTCTAAGACTTACGGTTCAAGAATTAGCCTCAGAAACAGTGGGAAACAGTGCTTCTATACTAATTGCCAGGCGCTGAGACGAATGCCGCCAAGATCGAGCGTCTATGACTTACGGTTCAAGAATTAGCCTCAGAAACAGTGGTTCTGAACATGCTGCCAATAGCTCGCCTGGGAAACATCCAGAGAAGTCCAAGATAGTGTTTTTTAGACTGGCTGCCACGAGCTGAAACGAATGCAGCCAAGAGCGAGCGTCTGTCACTTACGGTTCAAGAGTTATTCACAGAAACATGGTTCTGAACTTTGCTGCCAGCCGCGAAAGCGAAAATAACCAAGATCGAGCGTCTAGGATTTACTTGTCAATAGCTCGCCTGGGAAACATCCAGTGAAGTCAAAGACAGTGCTTCTAGGGGCGTGGCTTGGCAGCCGAGAGACATGGCAGCTTGAACTCGGAGCTCCGGCAACACCAAAGCTACTTTCAAAGCTAGGCTCTTATTCAAGTGATTTCGGCACTTGAAAAAGTGGTTATAACCGCTCATGATGACAAGGGGCAAGAGAAGCCTTAAGCAACAAGGCAAACTGGACTTCTATTTTGAGAAAGACCGGGAGGGAGATGACGGGGCTGCTGGCCTCACATTACTTCCTTCTTCTTCAAGCCCGGGAAAACCAGCTTCACCTCACTCCGCAAGCTCTTCACAGAAGATGAAACGATCCATACTTACCTCAACGGAATCTAGGAGGGCAACACAGACGATAATTTCAGGATCCCGATACAGTCCGTTGGCAGAGGACTGCTTGGAGGAGGTTAGTGACGGAGGCGCCACGAGGTCGACGCCATCTTCCCCTTCACTCAGCCCGGAGAAGCAGCGCTTCAAGTTACAGGAGCAGATAAGTCGAGGTGCCGAGGTAAGAGAGAGAGACTCTCAATCCCGGGGTTCGCCCTCGGGGATTCAGCCACTCAGGGACATCCCCACAAATGATAGTCCAGCATCGGGCACCCTGATGAAAGAAATGCTGACAGCGTTTAGCACCTCTATGCATGCAGAATTCACTGCCTTACTAGCCCCCATTAATGCTACACTACAGGGACTGGGGCAAAGAACTCATCATATGGAACACAAAATGGGAGAGTTTGCGACATCTCATAATAATCTAGTGGATTCGCATTCAGACATGGCAGCAGAAATTGAAAGTTTGCAAGCCAAAGTAATTGATCTGGAAGATCGCTCCAGGCGGAACAATGTGAAAGTGAGAGGAATTTCGGAGGAGATTCAAAATGTGGATCTCACCAAACATGTGCAAGCACTCATGATGGCAATATTACCATCAAGCTCAGCTACTGACATCATAATAGATAGGGCACACAGATTGCCAAAACCGAAGCACTTACCGGAAACTTTGCCTAGGGATGTCCTTATCAGGATCCACTACTATCACGTCAAGGACGCGTTGATGGCCGCGGTAAGGTCGATGGGGGATATACCGGCACCATATCAACATATCAAATTATATGCAGATCTCTCTTTAGCCACTCTACGCATGCGCAAAAGCTTGGCACCGATAACGGCAACTCTACGAGATCACAATATCGCATATAGATGGGGTTTCCCGGTTAAAATTTTGATACGTCATAACGGAACATTCCATGTTATCTCAAGTCTAGAAGAGGGACGAAAGTTCTTACAATCTAGAAATCTTCCCTACCCGGAGAGGATGGAGGATCAAGAGCGGTTACACAGTCACATTGGGCAAGATTGGCAAAAGGTGCCACCACGAAAGAGACTTCCTCGCTAAAGAGTCTTTAATTCAACGTGACACGGTTGCCGTGTGGGGTTCTGACATGTCTCTGGGATTCGAGCCCTGAGAAATAGTCCCAATTTCCATCAGCAGCTTATGCAGCTGTATATGTGTTCAAAATGTTTGTATGATTGGTGCGACCCTGATAGGGTCTTGAGGCACCCAAATTTGTTGATTTGTTATCAATGTTGTTTAAATAATGCATTGTTGAAGTTGGAAGATAATACCATAGACATACATGGGCCTAAAGGGAGAACTACAAGGTTGCTGTACAGGGGTAAACAAGTAGTTCCTCTCAGATCTGATAAACAGTTAGGACCCATAGGGTCACAGGCATGCCATGGTAGGCCTCAAGGTCATACTCCCGACTCTACTTTATACTGCAATGGTTAAATTTGTATCTATGAATGTGAAAGGCTTGAACAGCCCTCACAAAAGAGCGTTTATGTGGAAAGAAGCTCTGTCATTGAAAGGGGATATACTCTGTGCGCAAGAGACCCATATAATAGAACAGGATGCTCACAGAATAAAACATCCTCAATTCCCCAACATCATCCTTTCACACTACAATAAAAAACAGAGAGGGGTATTACTGGCAATAAGAAATACAGTGGCTTTTAACCCATTAGCGTCCTTTTCAGATCCAGGAGGGAGATACATTATTCAGATAGGAGAGTTCAATAATGTGCTATTTACAATTGTGGTGGCATATGTCCCAAATACACACCAAATTCGATTCATTAACAAATTATTTACAAAAATTAATAAGGTTAGAAGAGGAGAACTGGTAGTTTGTGGAGACTTTAACACTATCCATGATCCCACAGTGGATTCCACGAGTGACCATAAAACCCATTACCAATCCTTAGCAAATGTTCTACTTAGGGAAAATATATACGACATCTGGCGTATTCAACATGACACAGAAAGGGACTATACCTTTTATTCCCCAGTACATAAGTCATACTCTCGTATAGATCTATTTCTAGTGGGCCGCTCCTTGATACAAAATGTGGAAAAATCCTCTATTGAATTGATTAAATGGTCAGATCATGCGGCTATTACTATGAGTATTAGAGATGTTCATAGCACAACATCTCACTTTTTATGGAGAAACAACACATATTTGATGTCTAACCCTAAATATAAGGAGGAATTAGGTAAAGGGATAGAGGAATATTTTAAGCTGAACAAGAATTCTGTTAGTGACCCTTTTATTATATGGAACGCGCATAAAGCGTTCATGAGAGGCCTTTTTATTAAGTGGGGTCATAGAGCAAAAAAGGAAAGGGAGAGACAATTTGACGAAACGACAACACAACTGCGCCAAGTAGAAACCCAGAATAAGGTGAAGGTTTCCCAGTCCAATAATGAAAAGATAAGGAATCTCAGGATTAAATTAAAGGATTGCTTAATGTACAAGTATGAAAAAAACCTGCAATCCATTAAGGCACAGTACTACTCTCAAGATAATAAAGCTAGTAAGCTTCTGGCACATAGATTAAAGGCTAGAGCGGGGAAAAGTAAAATACCATTTCTAAAAGACCTAATAGGTAGCACTAAAAAATACTCACCTGAAGACATAGCGCAGGAATTTAAAAAATACTATGAATCCCTATATAATCTACAGTCTCACTCAGCAAATCCACAACCAACCCAACAAGTAGTCAAGGATTTTTTGACTAACTTACATCTCCCACGTCTATCACCCCAGCAATTAGAAGATCTCAATCTTCCTTTATCAGAAATAGAGATTTCCAAAATAATTAGGGCTCTTCCGCTCCATAAGGCCCCTGGACCTGATGGCTTATCTGGAGCCTATTATAAAACCTTTGAAGAAGTTCTCCTCCCCCATCTGTTTGAAATCTTGAAACACGCAATTTTAATAGGTTCTTTTCCGAAAGAAACGTTGAGTGCAGTGATAGTGACACTTCCGAAGCCAGGGAAAACACCAGATACACCACAAAACTTTAGGCCCATTTCACTTCTTAATTCTGACTTAAAAATCTATGCTAAAGTATTAGCAAACCGCTTATCAGATGTAATCCCACTTTTGGTCAACAGGGACCAGGTTGGTTTTGTCAAGGGTAGGCAGGCCACGGAAAATACCAGGAGGGTTCTTAATATATTAGACTATGTAAACAGGAAAGGAACCAAAGCAGTTATGGTGACTCTAGACGCAGAAAAAGCTTTTGACAGGGTAAATTGGTCATTTGTCTTTGCAGTGTTAGAAGAAATGGGATTTGAAGGTTCTATTACAAATGCAATCAAAGCTTTATATACAGTCCCGTCGGCAAGAGTTTTCGTCAATGGTGCCTTATCTAAAGATTTTGAAATAACAAACGGGACAAGACAAGGATGTCCATTGTCACCTTTGATTTTTGTCCTCTCTATAGAGCCTCTGGCTCAAGCTCTTAGACAGAAGCAGGAGATTTCAGGAATAAACATAGGAGGGCGTGAGCATTGTATATCCTTGTATGCAGATGACATAATATTAACCCTAGAAAAACCAAAAACCTCAATGGCAGCAGCATTCCAGATCATACAGGAATTTGGACATATAGCGTTTTACAAAATTAACATGGGGAAATCCCAAGCTATATCTTTGAACTGCTCACCAGCAGAAAGCGAATTTTTGAAAAAAGAATTCCAGTTGGATTGGCAACAATCTCACATAAAATATCTGGGGATAAATATCACTCCCAAAATATCGCAGTTATATCAAGCCAACTATCATAGTATGTTATCCCAAATGGAATTAGAACTGAAACAACTAGCAATAAATGAAGTCTCATGGATAGGACGCATAGCAGCCTTTAAAATGCTAGTACTTCCGAAATTACTTTACCTGTTCCGGACACTATCGATTAAAATGCCCTTTTCCTTTTTTAATAAAACAAATAAATTGTTAAACGCATATATTTGGCAGAAGAGGAAACCGCGAATAGCAGCTAAGATTTTGAATAAAGGGAAAAAATGTGGGGGCTTGAGTTTACCAAATATTCAGCATTATTATCTAGCAACCCAGATATCCCAATTGAAAGACTGGTGGGTGGGAGACACCTCCAAACATTGGGTACATATTGAATCATCAGTATCCCCCATAACCAATTTAAAAGCTCTTCTGTTAGGAGAGCTACATTCCAAGGCGCATCACTCTCACTTGCCATATTTTCTTGCTACCTCCTTACAAAATTGGAATAAATTCCACACACTTAGCGTTACTTCTACATTTTCTATACTCCCAATTGCACCGATAGAAGTACTAGAGCTCCTTATACCTGACCTGAACCTACGGTCTTGGAAGGAAAGGGGTATTACACAGATGTCATCTTTGATGGAGGATAACCAATTGGTACAATTTAATTTCTTACATATCCAATTCAATATCCCAAATACTGAATTTTATAAATTCCTGAGAATCAGACATCTCATGCAAACAGAGTGTCCGTTCGAGGTTACAGCCAATGCGGACATTTTCAGAATGTGGTCTCAAACCGGAAGGCTTCTTAAAGGACTGAGGCCTATATATGATCTTTTAGGAGCTAAAAATATGTTTGAAAAGTCTACATCCTACCTTGCTTGGGAGAGAGAACTAGGGAAGGTACATTCGGAGCAGGAATGGACTAGTGCACTTACTTTCATAGCAAAACATTTGAAATGTACTCTTCATTATGAATCAGGGATGAAAACGATACTCAGGTGGTATTACACGCCAGATAAACTTCAACGCATATATCCAGAGGCCTCACATTACTGTTGGAGGAATTGTGGAAGTAGAGGCACCTTGATACATATTTTATGGACTTGTCCATTAATCCAAAGCATATGGAGGAACTCATTTCAACTACTGTCAGACATAGTAGGGATTACACTAATTCCATCCCCTTCATTAGCACTAGTTTTTTTAAACATTGAAGACATTCCGAGAGAATTTAGAATAATAGCCGCCCACATATTCATCGCGACCAAAGTAGCAATAACCAGGTATTGGAAAAGTATAACAACTCCCTCAATGACAGAAATTATCGCTCACGTTAATAGCACATGCTCACATGAAAAGATGATGGCATACAAGAATCATTCAATACCTAAATATGAGTCAGACTGGGATCCATGGTTAAAGAGTGTCCACAACATTATTTCTTAGAAAGGACAGGAAAATTTTTAAATAAGAAATGCAAATTAGGAGAGAAGAGAATAGAGAAATAAAGAGTATAATTTGCTAGGCCCCAAAAGAAAAGATGAGATAAGATAGTACTAAATACGGAAAGGAATATTGTACATCTCATAGGTAATGGGTTATCTCAAATGTAAGGTTTAACTGCAAAGTTATAGTGTTTTCGCCTAATGGAAGGTAACTTGATGATATGTCGGTATAATATAGTATAATATAAAATATTAGCAAGAAGATGCAAGTTTTACATACCTTATGCATTGAATAACAAATGTTTGTTAAATATGTGTTGAAAAATTTCAATAAAAATTTATTGAGTTAAAAAAAAGACAGTGCTTCTATACTAATTGCCAGGCGCTGAAACGAATGCCGCCAAGATCGAGCGTCTATGACTTACGGTTCAAGAATTAGCCTCAGAAACAGTGGGAAACAGTGCTTCTATACTAATTTCCAGGTGCTGAGACGAATGCCGCCAAGATCGAGCGTCTATGACTTACGGTTCAAGAATTAGCCTCAGAAACAGTGGTTCTAAACATGCTGCCAATAGCTCGCCTGGGAAACATCCAGAAGTCCAAGATAGTGTTTTTTAGACTGACTGCCACGAGCTGAAACGAATGCAGCCAAGAGCGAGCGTCTGTCACTTACGGTTCAAGAGTTATTCACAGAAACATGGTTCTGAACTTTGCTGCCAGCCGCGAAAGCGAAAATAACCAAGATCGAGCGTCTAGGATTTACTTGTCAATAGCTCGCCTGGGAAACATCCAGAGAAGTCAAAGACAGTGCTTCCATACTAATTGCCAGGCGCTGAGACGAATGCCGCCAAGATCGAGCGTCTATGACTTACGGTTCAAGAATTAGCGTCAGAAACAGTGGGAAACAGTGCTTCTACACTAATTGCCAGGCGCTGAGACGAATGCCGCCAAGATCGAGCGTCTATGACTTACGGTTCAAGAATTAGCCTCAGAAACAATGGTTCTGAACATGCTGCCAATAGCTCGCCTGGGAAACATCCAGAGAAGTCCAAGATAGTGTTTTTTAGACTGACTGCCACGAGCTGAAACGAATGCAGCCAAGAGCGAGCGTCTGTCACTTACGGTTCAAGAGTTATTCACAGAAACATGGTTCTGAACTTTGCTGCCAGCCGCGAAAGCGAAAATAACCAAGATCGAGCGTCTAGGATTTATTTGTCAATAGCTCGCCTGGGAAACATCCAGTGAAGTCAAAGACAGTGCTTCTATACTAACTGCCAGGCGCTGAGACGAATGCCGCCAAGATCGAGCGTCTATGACTTACGGTTCAAGAATTAGCCTCAGAAACAGTGGGAAACAGTGCTTCTATACTAATTGCCAGGCGCTGAGACGAATGCCGCCAAGATCGAGCGTCTATGACTTACGGTTCAAAAATTAGCCTCAGAAACAGTGGTTCAAAACATGCTGCCAATAGCTCGCCTGGGAAACATCCAGAGAAGTCCAAGATAGTGTTTTTTAGACTGGCTGCCACGAGCTGAAACGAATGCAGCCAAGAGCGAGCGTCTGTGACTTACGGTTCAAGAGTTATTCACAGAAACATGGTTCGGAACTTTGCTGCCAGCCGCGAAAGCGAAAATAACCAAGATCGAGCGTCTAGGATTTACTTGTCAATAGCTCGCCTGGGAAACATCCAGAGAAGTCAAAGACAGTGCTTCTATACTAATTGCCAGGCGCTGAGACGAATGCCGCCAAGATCGAGCGTCTATGACTTACGGTTCAAGAATTAGCCTCAGAAACAGTGGTTCTGAACATGCTGCCAATAGCTCGCCTGGGAAACATCCAGAGAAGTCCAAGATAGTGTTTTTTTTAGACTGGCTGCCACGAGCTGAAACGAATGCAGCCAAGAGCGAGCGTCTGTGACTTACGGTTCAAAAGTTATTCACATAAACATGGTTCTGAACTTTGCTGCCAGCCGCGAAAGCGAAAGCAACCAAGATCGAGCGTCTAGGATTTACTTGTGAATAGCTCGCCTGGAAAACATCCAGAGAAGTCAAAGACAGTGCAGCTATACTAATTGCCAGGCGCTGAGACGAATGCCGCCAAGATCAAGCGTCTAAGACTTACGGTTCAAGAATTAGCCTCAGAAACAGTGGGAAACAGTGCTTCTATACTAATTGCCAGGCGCTGAGACGAATGCCGCCAAGATCGAGCGTCTATGACTTACGGTTCAAGAATTAGCCTCAGAAACAGTGGTTCTGAACATGCTGCCAATAGCTCGCCTGGGAAACATCCAGAGAAGTCCAAGATAGTGTTTTTTTTAGACTGGCTGCCACGAGCTGAAACGAATGCAGCCAAGAGCGAGCGTCTGTGACTTACGGTTCAAAAGTTATTCACATAAACATGGTTCTGAACTTTGCTGCCAGCCGCGAAAGCGAAAGCAACCAAGATCGAGCGTCTAGGATTTACTTGTGAATAGCTCGCCTGGAAAACATCCAGAGAAGTCAAAGACAGTGCAGCTATACTAATTGCCAGGCGCTGAGACGAATGCCGCCAAGATCAAGCGTCTAAGACTTACGGTTCAAGAATTAGCCTCAGAAACAGTGGGAAACAGTGCTTTTATACTAATTGCCAGGCGCTGAGACGAATGCCGCCAAGATCGAGCGTCTATGACTTACGGTTCAAGAATTAGCCTCAGAAACAGTGGTTCTGAACATGCTGCTAATAGCTCGCCTGGGAAACATCCAGAGAAGTCCAATATAGTGTTTTTTAGACTGGCTGCCACGAGCTGAAACGAATGCAGCCAAGAGCGAGCGTCTGTGACTTACGGTTCAAGAGTTATTCACAGAAACATGGTTCTGAACTTTGCTGCCAGCCGCGAAAGCGAAAATAACCAAGATCGAGCGTCTAGGATTTACTTGTAAATAGCTCGCCTAGGAAACATCCAGTGAAGTCAAAGACAGTGCTTCTATACTAATTGCCAGGCGCTGAGACGAATGCCGCCAAGATCGAGCGTCTATGACTTACGGTTCAAGAATTAGCCTCAGAAACAGTGGTTCTAAACATGCTGCCAATAGCTCGCCTGGGAAACATCCAGAGAAGTCCAAGATAGTGTTTTTTAGACTGACTGCCACGAGCTGAAACGAATGCAGCCAAGAGCGAGCGTCTGTCACTTGCGGTTCAAGAGTTATTCACAGAAACATGGTTCTGAACTTTGCTGCCAGCCGCGAAAACGAAAATAACCAAGATCGAGCGTCTAGGATTTACTTGTCAATAGCTCGCCTGGGAAACATCCAGTGAAGTCAAAGACAGTGCTTCTATACTAATTGCCAGGCGCTGAGACGAATGCCGCCAAGATCGAGCGTCTATGACTTACGGTTCAAGAATTCGCCTCAGAAACAGTGGGAAACAGTGCTTCTATACTAATTGCCAGGCGCTGAGACGAATGCCGCCAAGATCGAGCGTCTATGACTTACGGTTCAAGAATTAGCCTCAGAAACAGTGGTTCTGAACATGCTGCCAATAGCTCGCCTGGGAAACATCCAGAGAAGTCCAAGATAGTGTTTTTTAGACTGGCTGCCACGAGCTGAAACGAATGCAGCCAAGAGCGAGCGTCTGTCACTTACGGTTCAAGAGTTATTCACAGAAACATGGTTCTGAACTTTGCTGCCAGCCGCGAAAGCGAAAATAACCAAGATCGAGCGTCTAGGATTTACATGTCAATAGCTCGCCTGGGAAACATCCAGAGAAGTCAAAGACAGTGCTTCTATACTAATTGCCAGGCGCTGAGACGAATGCCGCCAAGATCGAGCGTCTATGACTTACGGTTCAAGAATTAGCCTCAGAAACAGTGGGAAACAGTGCTTCTATACTAATTGCCAGGCGCTGAGACGAATGCCGCCAAGATCGAGCGTCTATGACTTACGGTTCAAGAATTAGCCTCAGAAACAGTGGTTCTGAACATGCTGCCAATAGCTCGCCTGGGAAACATCCAGAGAAGTCCAAGATAGTGTTTTTTTAGACTGGCTGCCACGAGCTGAAACGCATGCAGCCAAGAGCGAGCGTCTGTGACTTACGGTTCAAGAGTTATTCACAGAAACATGGTTCTGAACTTTGCTGCCAGCCGCGAAAGCGAAAGTAACCAAGATCGAGCGTCTAGGATTTACTTGTGAATAGCTCGCCTGGGAAACTTTGAGATAAGTCAAAGACAGTGCTTCTATACTAATTGCCAGGCGCTGAGACGAATGCCGCCAAGATCAAGCGTCTAAGACTTACGGTTCAAGAATTAGCCTCAGAAACAGTGCTTCTATACTAATTGCCAGGCGCTGAGACGAATGCCGCCAAGATCGAGCGTCTATGACTTACGGTTCAAGAATTAGCCTCAGAAACAGTGGTTTTGAACATGCTGCCAATAGCTCGCCTGGGAAACATCCAGAGAAGTCCAATATAGTGTTTTTTAGACTGGCTGCCACGAGCTGAAACGAATGCAACCAAGAGCGAGCGTCTATGACTTACGGTTCAAGAATTAGCCTCAGAAACAGTGGTTCTGAACATGCTGCTAATAGCTCGCCTGGGAAACATCCAGAGAAGTCCAATATAGTGTTTTTTAGACTGGCTGCCACGAGCTGAAACGAATGCAGCCAAGAGCGAGCGTCTGTGACTTACGGTTCAAGAGTTATTCACAGAAACATGGTTCTGAACTTTGCTGCCAGCCGCGAAAGCGAAAATAACCAAGATCGAGCGTCTAGGATTTACTTGTAAATAGCTCGCCTAGGAAACATCCAGTGAAGTCAAAGACAGTGCTTCTATACTAATTGCCAGGCGCTGAGACGAATGCCGCCAAGATCGAGCGTCTATGACTTACGGTTCAAGAATTAGCCTCAGAAACAGTGGTTCTAAACATGCTGCCAATAGCTCGCCTGGGAAACATCCAGAGAAGTCCAAGATAGTGTTTTTTAGACTGACTGCCACGAGCTGAAACGAATGCAGCCAAGAGCGAGCGTCTGTCACTTGCGGTTCAAGAGTTATTCACAGAAACATGGTTCTGAACTTTGCTGCCAGCCGCGAAAACGAAAATAACCAAGATCGAGCGTCTAGGATTTACTTGTCAATAGCTCGCCTGGGAAACATCCAGTGAAGTCAAAGACAGTGCTTCTATACTAATTGCCAGGCGCTGAGACGAATGCCGCCAAGATCGAGCGTCTATGACTTACGGTTCAAGAATTCGCCTCAGAAACAGTGGGAAACAGTGCTTCTATACTAATTGCCAGGCGCTGAGACGAATGCCGCCAAGATCGAGCGTCTATGACTTACGGTTCAAGAATTAGCCTCAGAAACAGTGGTTCTGAACATGCTGCCAATAGCTCGCCTGGGAAACATCCAGAGAAGTCCAAGATAGTGTTTTTTAGACTGGCTGCCACGAGCTGAAACGAATGCAGCCAAGAGCGAGCGTCTGTCACTTACGGTTCAAGAGTTATTCACAGAAACATGGTTCTGAACTTTGCTGCCAGCCGCGAAAGCGAAAATAACCAAGATCGAGCGTCTAGGATTTACATGTCAATAGCTCGCCTGGGAAACATCCAGAGAAGTCAAAGACAGTGCTTCTATACTAATTGCCAGGCGCTGAGACGAATGCCGCCAAGATCGAGCGTCTATGACTTACGGTTCAAGAATTAGCCTCAGAAACAGTGGGAAACAGTGCTTCTATACTAATTGCCAGGCGCTGAGACGAATGCCGCCAAGATCGAGCGTCTATGACTTACGGTTCAAGAATTAGCCTCAGAAACAGTGGTTCTGAACATGCTGCCAATAGCTCGCCTGGGAAACATCCAGAGAAGTCCAAGATAGTGTTTTTTTAGACTGGCTGCCACGAGCTGAAACGCATGCAGCCAAGAGCGAGCGTCTGTGACTTACGGTTCAAGAGTTATTCACAGAAACATGGTTCTGAACTTTGCTGCCAGCCGCGAAAGCGAAAGTAACCAAGATCGAGCGTCTAGGATTTACTTGTGAATAGCTCGCCTGGGAAACTTTGAGATAAGTCAAAGACAGTGCTTCTATACTAATTGCCAGGCGCTGAGACGAATGCCGCCAAGATCAAGCGTCTAAGACTTACGGTTCAAGAATTAGCCTCAGAAACAGTGCTTCTATACTAATTGCCAGGCGCTGAGACGAATGCCGCCAAGATCGAGCGTCTATGACTTACGGTTCAAGAATTAGCCTCAGAAACAGTGGTTTTGAACATGCTGCCAATAGCTCGCCTGGGAAACATCCAGAGAAGTCCAATATAGTGTTTTTTAGACTGGCTGCCACGAGCTGAAACGAATGCAACCAAGAGCGAGCGTCTGTGACTTACGGTTCAAGAGTTATTCACAGAAACATGGTTCTGAACTTTGCTGCCAGCCGCGAAAGCGAAAGTAACCAAGATCGAGCGTCTAGGACTTACTTGTGAATAGCTCGCCTGGGAAACATCCAGAGAAGTCAAAGACAGTGCTTCTATACTAATTGCCAGGCGCTGAGACGAATGCCGCCAAGATCAAGCGTCTAAGACTTACGGTTCAAGAATTAGCCTCAGAAACAGTGGGAAACAGTGCTTCTATACTAATTGCCAGGCGCTGAGACGAATGCCGCCAAGATCGAGCGTCTGTGACTTACGGTTCAAGAATTAGCCTCAGAAACAGTGGTTCAAAACATGCTGCCAATAGCTCGCCTGGGAAACATCCAGAGAAGTCCAAGATAGTGTTTTTTAGACTGGCTGCCACGAGCTGAAACGAATGCAGCCAAGAGCGAGCGTCTGTGACTTACGGTTCAAAAGTTATTCACATAAACATGGTTCTGAACTTTGCTGCCAGCCGCGAAAGCGAAAGCAACCAAGATCGAGCGTCTAGGATTTACTTGTGAATAGCTCGCCTGGAAAACATCCAGAGAAGTCAAAGACAGTGCAGCTATAATAATTGCCAGGCGTTGAGACGAATGCCGCCAAGATCAAGCGTCTAAGACTTACGGTTCAAGAATTAGCCTCAGAAACAGTGGGAAATAGTGCTTCTATACTAATTGCCAGGCGCTGAGACGAATGCCGCCAATATCGAGCGTCTATGACTTACGGTTCAAGAATTGGCCTCAGAAACAGTGGTTCTGAACATGCTGCCAATAGCTCGCCTGGGAAACATCCAGAGAAGTCCAAGATAGTGTTTTTTAGACTGGCTGCCACGAGCTGAAACGAATGCAGCCAAGAGCGAGCGTCTGTCACTTACGGTTCAAGAGTTATTCACAGAAACATGGTTCTGAACTTTGCTGCCAGCCGCGAAAGCGAAAATAACCAAGATCGAGCGTCTAGGATTTACTTGTCAATAGCTCGCCTGGGAAACATCCAGTGAAGTCAAAGACAGTGCTTCTATACTAATTGCCAGGCGCTGAGACGAATGCCGCCAAGATCGAGCGTCTATGACTTACGGTTCAAGAATTAGCCTCAGAAACAGTGGGAAACAGTGCTTCTATACTAATTTCCAGGTGCTGAGACGAATGCCGCCAAGATCGAGCGTCTATGACTTACGGTTCAAGAATTAGCCTCAGAAACAGTGGTTCTAAACATGCTGCCAATAGCTCGCCTGGGAAACATCCAGAGAAGTCCAAGATAGTGTTTTTTTTAGACTGGCTGCCACAAGCTGAAACGAATGCAGCCAAGAGCGAGCGTCTGTGAATTACGGTTCAAAAGTTATTCACATAAACATGGTTCTGAACTTTGCTGCCAGCCGCGAAAGCGAAAGCAACCAAGATCGAGCGTCTAGGATTTACTTGTGAATAGCTCGCCTGGAAAACATCCAGAGAAGTCAAAGACAGTGCAGCTATACTAATTGCCAGGTGCTGAGACGAATGCCGCCAAGATCAAGCGTCTAAGACTTACGGTTCAAGAATTAGCCTCAGAAACAGTGGGAAACAGTGCTTCTATACTAATTGCCAGGCGCTGAGACGAATGCCGCCAAGATCGAGCGTCTATGACTTACGGTTCAAGAATTAGCCTCAGAAACAGTGGTTCTAAACATGCTGCCAATAGCTCGCCTGGGAAACATCCAGAGAAGTCCAAGATAGTGTTTTTTAGACTGACTGCCACGAGCTGAAACGAATGCAGCCAAGAGCGAGCGTCTGTGACTTACGGTTCAAGAGTTATTCACAGAAACATGGTTCTGAACTTTGCTGCCAGCCGCGAAAGCGAAAGTAACCAAGATCGAGCGTCTAGGATTTACTTGTCAATAGCTCGCCTGGGAAACATCCAGAGAAGTCCAAGATAGTGTTTTTTTAGACTGGCTGCCACGAGCTGAAACGAATGCAGCCAAGAGCGAGCGTCTGTGACTTACGGTTCAAGAGTTATTCACAGAAACATGGTTCTGAACTTTGCTGCCAGCCGCGAAAGCGAAAGTAACCAAGATCGAGCGTCTAGGATTTACTTGTGAATAGCTCGCCTGGGAAACTTTGAGATAAGTCAAAGACAGTGCTTCTATACTAATTGCCAGGCGCTGAGACGAATGCCGCCAAGATCAAGCGTCTAAGACTTACGGTTCAAGAATTAGCCTCAGAAACAGTGCTTCTATACTAATTGCCAGGCGCTGAGACGAATGCCGCCAAGATCGAGCGTCTATGACTTACGGTTCAAGAATTAGCCTCAGAAACAGTGGTTCTGAACATGCTGCCAATAGCTCGCCTGGGAAACATCCAGAGAAGTCCAAGATAGTGTTTTTTTAGACTGGCTGCCACGAGCTGAAACGCATGCAGCCAAGAGCGAGCGTCTGTGACTTACGGTTCAAGAGTTATTCACAGAAACATGGTTCTGAACTTTGCTGCCAGCCGCGAAAGCGAAAGTAACCAAGATCGAGCGTCTAGGATTTACTTGTGAATAGCTCGCCTGGGAAACTTTCAGATAAGTCAAAGACAGTGCTTCTATACTAATTGCCAGGCGCTGAGACGAATGCCGCCAAGATCAAGCGTCTAAGACTTACGGTTCAAGAATTAGCCTCAGAAACAGTGGGAAACAGTGCTTCTATACTAATTGCCAGGCGCTGAGACGAATGCCGCCAAGATCGAGCGTCTATGTCTTACGGTTCAAGAATTAGCCTCAGAAACAGTGGTTCTGAACATGCTGCCAATAGCTCGCCTGGGAAACATCCAGAGAAGTCCAAGATAGTGTTTTTTAGACTGGCTGCCACGAGCTGAAACGAATGCAGCCAAGAGCGAGCGTCTGTCACTTACGGTTCAAGAGTTATTCACAGAAACATGGTTCTGAACTTTGCTGCCAGCCGCGAAAGCGAAAATAACCAAGATCGAGCGTCTAGGATTTACTTGTCAATAGCTCGCCTGGGAAACATCCAGAGAAGTCAAAGACAGTGCTTCTATACTAATTGCCAGGCGCTGAGACGAATGCCGCCAAGATCGAGCGTCTATGACTTACGGTTCAAGAATTAGCCTCAGAAACAGTGGTTCTGAACATGCTGCCAATAGCTCGCCTGGGAAACATCCAGAGAAGTCCAAGATAGTGTTTTTTAGACTGGCTGCCACGAGCTGAAACGAATGCAGCCAAGAGCGAGCGTCTGTCACTTACGGTTCAAGAGTTATTCACAGAAACATGGTTCTGAACTTTGCTGCCAGCCGCGAAAGCGAAAATAACCAAGATCGAGCGTCTAGGATTTACTTGTCAATAGCTCGCCTGGGAAACATCCAGTGAAGTCAAAGACAGTGCTTCTATACTAATTGCCAGGCGCTGAGACGAATGCCGCCAAGATCGAGCGTCTATGACTTACGGTTCAAGAATTAGCCTCAGAAACAGTGGGAAACAGTGCTTCTATACTAATTTCCAGGTGCTGAGACGAATGCCGCCAAGATCGAGCGTCTATGACTTACGGTTCAAGAATTAGCCTCAGAAACAGTGGTTCTAAACATGCTGCCAATAGCTCGCCTGGGAAACATCCAGAGAAGTCCAAGATAGTGTTTTTTTAGACTGGCTGCCACAAGCTGAAACGAATGCAGCCAAGAGCGAGCGTCTGTGAATTACGGTTCAAAAGTTATTCACATAAACATGGTTCTGAACTTTGCTGCCAGCCGCGAAAGCGAAAGCAACCAAGATCGAGCGTCTAGGATTTACTTGTGAATAGCTCGCCTGGAAAACATCCAGAGAAGTCAAAGACAGTGCAGCTATACTAATTGCCAGGCGCTGAGACGAATGCCGCCAAGATCAAGCGTCTAAGACTTACGGTTCAAGAATTAGCCTCAGAAACAGTGGGAAACAGTGCTTCTATACTAATTGCCAGGCGCTGAGACGAATGCCGCCAAGATCGAGCGTCTATGACTTACGGTTCAAGAATTAGCCTCAGAAACAGTGGTTCTAAACATGCTGCCAATAGCTCGCCTGGGAAACATCCAGAGAAGTCCAAGATAGTGTTTTTTAGACTGACTGCCACGAGCTGAAACGAATGCAGCCAAGAGCGAGCGTCTGTGACTTACGGTTCAAGAGTTATTCACAGAAACATGGTTCTGAACTTTGCTGCCAGCCGCGAAAGCGAAAGTAACCAAGATCGAGCGTCTAGGATTTACTTGTCAATAGCTCGCCTGGGAAACATCCAGAGAAGTCCAAGATAGTGTTTTTTTAGACTGGCTGCCACGAGCTGAAACGAATGCAGCCAAGAGCGAGCGTCTGTGACTTACGGTTCAAGAGTTATTCACAGAAACATGGTTCTGAACTTTGCTGCCAGCCGCGAAAGCGAAAGTAACCAAGATCGAGCGTCTAGGATTTACTTGTGAATAGCTCGCCTGGGAAACTTTGAGATAAGTCAAAGACAGTGCTTCTATACTAATTGCCAGGCGCTGAGACGAATGCCGCCAAGATCAAGCGTCTAAGACTTACGGTTCAAGAATTAGCCTCAGAAACAGTGCTTCTATACTAATTGCCAGGCGCTGAGACGAATGCCGCCAAGATCGAGCGTCTATGACTTACGGTTCAAGAATTAGCCTCAGAAACAGTGGTTCTGAACATGCTGCCAATAGCTCGCCTGGGAAACATCCAGAGAAGTCCAAGATAGTGTTTTTTTAGACTGGCTGCCACGAGCTGAAACGCATGCAGCCAAGAGCGAGCGTCTGTGACTTACGGTTCAAGAGTTATTCACAGAAACATGGTTCTGAACTTTGCTGCCAGCCGCGAAAGCGAAAGTAACCAAGATCGAGCGTCTAGGATTTACTTGTGAATAGCTCGCCTGGGAAACTTTCAGATAAGTCAAAGACAGTGCTTCTATACTAATTGCCAGGCGCTGAGACGAATGCCGCCAAGATCAAGCGTCTAAGACTTACGGTTCAAGAATTAGCCTCAGAAACAGTGGGAAACAGTGCTTCTATACTAATTGCCAGGCGCTGAGACGAATGCCGCCAAGATCGAGCGTCTATGTCTTACGGTTCAAGAATTAGCCTCAGAAACAGTGGTTCTGAACATGCTGCCAATAGCTCGCCTGGGAAACATCCAGAGAAGTCCAAGATAGTGTTTTTTAGACTGGCTGCCACGAGCTGAAACGAATGCAGCCAAGAGCGAGCGTCTGTCACTTACGGTTCAAGAGTTATTCACAGAAACATGGTTCTGAACTTTGCTGCCAGCCGCGAAAGCGAAAATAACCAAGATCGAGCGTCTAGGATTTACTTGTCAATAGCTCGCCTGGGAAACATCCAGAGAAGTCAAAGACAGTGCTTCTATACTAATTGCCAGGCGCTGAGACGAATGCCGCCAAGATCGAGCGTCTATGACTTACGGTTCAAGAATTAGCCTCAGAAACAGTGGGAAACAGTGCTTCTATACTAATTGCCAGGCGCTGAGACGAATGCCGCCAAGATCGAGCGTCTATGACTTACGGTTCAAGAATTAGCCTCAGAAACAGTGGTTCTGAACATGCTGCCAATAGCTCGCCTGGGAAACATCCAGAGAAGTCCAAGATAGTGTTTTTTTAGACTGGCTGCCACGAGCTGAAACGCATGCAGCCAAGAGCGAGCGTCTGTGACTTACGGTTCAAGAGTTATTCACAGAAACATGGTTCTGAACTTTGCTGCCAGCCGCGAAAGCGAAAGCAACCAAGATCGAGCGTCTAGGATTTACTTGTGAATAGCTCGCCTGGGAAACTTTCAGATAAGTCAAAGACAGTGCTTCTATACTAATTGCCAGGCGCTGAGACGAATGCCGCCAAGATCAAGCGTCTAAGACTTACGGTTCAAGAATTAGCCTCAGAAACAGTGCTTCTATACTAATTGCCAGGCGCTGAGACGAATGCCGCCAAGATCGAGCGTCTATGACTTACGGTTCAAGAATTAGCCTCAGAAACAGTGGTTCTGAACATGCTGCCAATAGCTCGCCTGGGAAACATCCAGAGAAGTCCAAGATAGTGTTTTTTTAGACTGGCTGCCACGAGCTGAAACGCATGCAGCCAAGAGCGAGCGTCTGTGACTTACGGTTCAAGAGTTATTCACAGAAACATGGTTCTGAACTTTGCTGCCAGCCGCGAAAGCGAAAGTAACCAAGATCGAGCGTCTAGGATTTACTTGTGAATAGCTCGCCTGGGAAACTTTCAGATAAGTCAAAGACAGTGCTTCTATACTAATTGCCAGGCGCTGAGACGAATGCCGCCAAGATCAAGCGTCTAAGACTTACGGTTCAAGAATTAGCCTCAGAAACAGTGGGAAACAGTGCTTCTATACTAATTGCCAGGCGCTGAGACGAATGCCGCCAAGATCGAGCGTCTATGACTTACGGTTCAAGAATTAGCCTCAGAAACAGTGGTTCTGAACATGCTGCCAATAGCTCGCCTGGGAAACATCCAGAGAAGTCCAAGATAGTGTTTTTTAGACTGGCTGCCACGAGCTGAAACGAATGCAGCCAAGAGCGAGCGTCTGTCACTTACGGTTCAAGAGTTATTCACAGAAACATGGTTCTGAACTTTGCTGCCAGCCGCGAAAGCGAAAATAACCAAGATCGAGCGTCTAGGATTTACTTGTCAATAGCTCGCCTGGGAAACATCCAGAGAAGTCAAAGACAGTGCTTCTATACTAATTGCCAGGCGCTGAGACGAATGCCGCCAAGATCGAGCGTCTATGACTTACGGTTCAAGAATTAGCCTCAGAAACAGTGGGAAACAGTGCTTCTATACTAATTGCCAGGCGCTGAGACGAATGCCGCCAAGATCGAGCGTCTATGACTTACGGTTCAAGAATTAGCCTCAGAAACAGTGGTTCTGAACATGCTGCCAATAGCTCGCCTGGGAAACATCCAGAGAAGTCCAAGATAGTGTTTTTTTAGACTGGCTGCCACGAGCTGAAACGCATGCAGCCAAGAGCGAGCGTCTGTGACTTACGGTTCAAGAGTTATTCACAGAAACATGGTTCTGAACTTTGCTGCCAGCCGCGAAAGCGAAAGCAACCAAGATCGAGCGTCTAGGATTTCCTTGTGAATAGCTCGCCTGGGAAACTTTCAGATAAGTCAAAGACAGTGCTTCTATACAAATTGCCAGGCGCTGAGACGAATGCCGCCAAGATCAAGCGTCTAAGACTTACGGTTCA
This sequence comes from Rhinoderma darwinii, assembly GCF_050947455.1. Classification (NCBI taxonomy): domain Eukaryota; kingdom Metazoa; phylum Chordata; class Amphibia; order Anura; family Rhinodermatidae; genus Rhinoderma; species Rhinoderma darwinii. Next base: position 162,442 of record NW_027464258.1, read on the forward strand.
AGAATTAGCCTCAGAAACAGTGGGAAACAGTGCTTCTATACTAATTGCCAGGCGCTGAGACGAATGCCGCCAAGATCGAGCGTCTATGACTTACGGTTCAATAATTAGCCTCAGAAACAGTGGTTTTGAACCGGCTGCCAATAGCTCGCCTGGGAAACATCCAGAGAAGTCCAAGATAGTGTTTTTTTAGACTGGCTGCCACGAGCTGAAACGAATGCAGCCAAGAGCGAGCGTCTGTGACTTACGGTTCAAGAGTTATTCACAGAAACATGGTTCTGAACTTTGCTGCCAGCCGCGAAAGCGAAAGTAACCAAGATCGAGCGTCTAGGATTTACTTGTTAATAGCTCGCCTGGGAAACATCCAGAGAAGTCAAAGACAGTGCTTCTATACTAATTGCCAGGCGCTGAGACGAATGCCGCCAAGATCGAGCTTCTATGACTTACGGTTCAAGAATTAGCCTCAGAAACAGTGGGAAACAGTGCTTCTATACTAATTGCCAGGCGCTGAGACGAATGCCGCCAAGATCGAGCGTCTATGACTTACGGTTCAAGAATTAGCCTCAGAAACAGTGGTTCTGAACATGCTGCCAATAGCTCGCCTGGGAAACATCCAGAGAAGTCCAAGATAGTGTTTTTTAGACTGGCTGCCACGAGCTGAAACGCATGCAGCCAAGAGCGAGCGTCTGTGACTTACGGTTCAAGAGTTATTCACAGAAACATGGTTCTGAACTTTGCTGCCAGCCGCGAAAGCGAAAGCAACCAAGATCGAGCGTCTAGGATTTACTTGTGAATAGCTCGCCTGGGAAACTTTCAGATAAGTCAAAGACAGTGCTTCTATACTAATTGCCAGGCGCTGAGACGAATGCCGCCAAGATCAAGCGTCTAAGACTTACGGTTCAAGAATTAGCCTCAGAAACAGTGGGAAACAGTGCTTCTATACTAATTGCCAGGCGCTGAGACGAATGCCGCCAAGATCGAGCGTCTATGACTTACGGTTCAATAATTAGCCTCAGAAACAGTGGTTTTGAACCGGCTGCCAATAGCTCGCCTGGGAAACATCCAGAGAAGTCCAAGATAGTGTTTTTTTAGACTGGCTGCCACGAGCTGAAACGAATGCAGCCAAGAGCGAGCGTCTGTGACTTACGGTTCAAGAGTTATTCACAGAAACATGGTTCTGAACTTTGCTGCCAGCCGCGAAAGCGAAAGTAACCAAGATCGAGCGTCTAGGATTTACTTGTTAATAGCTCGCCTGGGAAACATCCAGAGAAGTCAAAGACAGTGCTTCTATACTAATTGCCAGGCGCTGAGACGAATGCCGCCAAGATCGAGCTTCTATGACTTACGGTTCAAGAATTAGCCTCAGAAACAGTGGGAAACAGTGCTTCTATACTAATTGCCAGGCGCTGAGACGAATGCCGCCAAGATCGAGCGTCTATGACTTACGGTTCAAGAATTAGCCTCAGAAACAGTGGTTCTGAACATGCTGCCAATAGCTCGCCTGGGAAACATCCAGAGAAGTCCAAGATAGTGTTTTTTAGACTGGCTGCCACGAGCTGAAACGAATGCAGCCAAGAGCGAGCGTCTGTCACTTACGGTTCAAGAGTTATTCACAGAAACATGGTTCTGAACTTTGCTGCCAGCCGCGAAAGCGAAAGCAACCAAGATCGAGCGTCTAGGATTTACTTGTGAATAGCTCGCCTGGAAAACATCCAGAGAAGTCAAAGACAGTGCAGCTATAATAATTGCCAGGCGTTGAGACGAATGCCGCCAAGATCAAGCGTCTAAGACTTACGGTTCAAGAATTAGCCTCAGAAACAGTGGGAAATAGTGCTTCTATACTAATTGCCAGGCGCTGAGACGAATGCCGCCAATATCGAGCGTCTATGACTTACGGTTCAAGAATTGGCCTCAGAAACAGTGGTTCTGAACATGCTGCCAATAGCTCGCCTGGGAAACATCCAGAGAAGTCCAAGATAGTGTTTTTTTAGACTGGCTGCCACGAGCTGAAACGAATGCAGCCAAGAGCGAGCGTCTGTGACTTACGGTTCAAGAGTTATTCACAGAAACATGGTTCTGAACTTTGCTGCCAGCCGCGAAAGCGAAAGTAACCAAGATCGAGCGTCTAGGATTTACTTGTGAATAGCTCGCCTGGGAAACTTTGAGATAAGTCAAAGACAGTGCTTCTATACTAATTGCCAGGCGCTGAGACGAATGCCGCCAAGATCAAGCGTCTAAGACTTACGGTTCAAGAATTAGCCTCAGAAACAGTGCTTCTATACTAATTGCCAGGCGCTGAGACGAATGCCGCCAAGATCGAGCGTCTATGACTTACGGTTCAAGAATTAGCCTCAGAAACAGTGGTTCTGAACATGCTGCCAATAGCTCGCCTGGGAAACATCCAGAGAAGTCCAAGATAGTGTTTTTTTAGACTGGCTGCCACGAGCTGAAACGAATGCAGCCAAGAGCGAGCGTCTGTGACTTACGGTTCAAGAGTTATTCACAGAAACATGGTTCTGAACTTTGCTGCCAGCCGCGAAAGCGAAAGTAACCAAGATCGAGCGTCTAGGATTTACTTGTGAATAGCTCGCCTGGGAAACATCCAGTGAAGTCAAAGACAGTGCTTCTATACTAATTGCCAGGCGCTGAGACGAATGCCGCCAAGATCAAGCGTCTAAGACTTACGGTTCAAGAATTAGCCTCAGAAACAGTGGGAAACAGTGCTTCTATACTAATTGCCAGGCGCTGAGACGAATGCCGCCAAGATCGAGCGTCTATGACTTACGGTTCAAGAATTAGCCTCAGAAACAGTGGTTCTGAACATGCTGCCAATAGCTCGCCTGGGAAACATCCAGAGAAGTCCAAGATAGTGTTTTTTTTAGACTGGCTGCCACGAGCTGAAACGAATGCAGCCAAGAGCGAGCGTCTGTGACTTACGGTTCAAAAGTTATTCACATAAACATGGTTCTGAACTTTGCTGCCAGCCGCGAAAGCGAAAGCAACCAAGATCGAGCGTCTAGGATTTACTTGTGAATAGCTCGCCTGGAAAACATCCAGAGAAGTCAAAGACAGTGCAGCTATACTAATTGCCAGGCGCTGAGACGAATGCCGCC